>NC_066554.1:5029191-5109191 GCF_024679095.1 Eriocheir sinensis | reverse complement strand
TTCCTTTATACTACAACAAGGTTTTATCGAGGAGAGCAACATGATCACGCGAGCCTAAATTGATTACTTGGTATCTTGTAGTGAAGTGAACAGTGATTTGTGAGCCATTTTTTGTCTTGTTTGGCTGTTCAACGTTCGTATATAACCCATCAATTTTACTACTAGATTTTCATTTACTGCCAAATCTTTGTCTTCTGTTCAGCCAGCGCCGCCAAACTCACGAACAGGGTAGCGCTAACCTAAGAGCCATACGCACCTAGTCCTAGTTTACACATCGGCCCGGTAGTATTTCCTCCGCGCGGCACCGACAAGCCATCACTGTAGCACACGTTGAGGGTTGGATGATCGTCATGTCGTTGGCGGGAGTATTGGATCGTTTTACTATACATTTCAGCGGCGGACAAACGCTTTTTTTCGCAAATATCTCCTAAACGAATCGTTGGAGCAGTATGATATTTCAGCATACTACAATTAACATCCGGACCTAATTTATGGCTGATATACCACATTACTATATGTGTTATGTGAGGAGTTTACTCGTGAAAAATAATACAAACCCGACGAGTCATGTTGACGCATTCGAAGGAAAGTGTGCCCCAACACCCTCCCAAACTATTCCTAACCACAATTACTCCCCCTTCTCGCTCTCATTATCCCTCCTCTTATCCCCCTAGCTCCTCGCCTCCCTCATCACTCTTGTGTCCCTCCCTATTTCCCCCATCACGGTATTATATATTAGAATGTTATGTAGGTGTATTTGTATAGATATGATTATTAACTAAGAGCATGGTACAATTACATGGAGGCAAGGCGTATTTCACGTTGAATTACTGTACAACACCTGGGTGCGCCTCGGCAGTCAATGAGTTATACCCTGCCTCTGCTTAAGTCATAGCCTCGGACTGGGGAAGGGGGATGGTGTGAGTAGGGGGGTGAAGAGGGAAACGAGGAGGGGGATACTGCGATATTGGGGTAGGGAAGGAGTGGTCTGGGGGTTCGGGGCGTTGGTGGAGGGGTTAGACGAGTACCCCACACTCTTCCGATTCTGTATAACACCTTAGATATGATGACTGGATTAGGCTTAATATCAGTCAGTAAACTCCTAACATAACACATATTGCAATATGGTATATCACTCATATGTTAGGTCCGGGTGTTAATTGTAGTGTGTTGAAATATCATACTGATCCAACGATTCGTTTAGGAGATATTTGCGAAAAACAGCGTTTGTCCACCTCTGAAATGTATAGTAGTCTCGATTAACTCTGCCAGTGACACCTCAAGTAATGGACGGCTTACTCTTTTGATTTTGCGGCGCCCTTGTCATTAAGCCGCAAATTTTGGAAAATCAACCGCTTTGGTGAGAATCGCCATAACTCCCTTATTTCTGAGGCTACAGTAACGCTTTTGGTATCAATCGACGGCAAAATAAAAGGGCTGAGGCAAGTGTCCGTTCCATAGTATAGGGTTCACTGACTCTGCTGATGTTTGAGAAGCCCGCCTGGTGATAAACTACGATGATCACTTTTGCCAGTTTTTCCTTTTATTTATTGCAGTTATAACATTTTGCTTTCCTGCTTTGGTTTAATTAATTGTTTGGTTTTATGGTTGGTATTCTCAAACGCTGTCGCCTCTCACATAAGTTACTTACAAAGGCCGTTATTACGAGGTCATAAAACTCATCCGACAATTTACGGTTTCACCCAACCAACGATTTTTTTGTGGTTCATGTTTTACTGGTGATAGATGTAGCGAATTGCACGATTTTGTACCTCATTTCCGTCGCAAATGTCTGCTTTTCGAGTTATGCCTCTTTTAAAGTTATGCTTTTTTTTATTTTTTTTTTATACATTGTGGCCTATTGCGCCGGTAGGCTTCTTCCCGGTGGATCCTGATGGTCGGTCCAAGGCTTCTTTCCGGTGGGTGGGAGTCAGCCCAGCCCCCTTGGCGCAGGCGCAGCGTATGTTTATAGTGGCCATCTTGCATTGGCTTCATGCTGCCTTCCCAGAGCTCATCTTTCTATCCAGAATCTAGAGTCGTTTGATTGTGGTCTTCTGGACAGCATGTGGGTAGTTAGCCAAAACTCGGCGGCGGCTGAAAAACTTGCAGTGTGGTCACACTCGCGTCCTCTGCTCGCGTCCCTCCGACTCAGGGGCCGTTACTTACTCACTCGACCACCCTCCCCTGCCCTAAACGATCTTGGGGGACCTGTGAGAACTCCTACGAAAGCCTTGTCAAATGTGTGTGACTGAGATTATGGCCAGTTATGCATTTCCTTACGTTGCCATGGATGTATTACTGCCGTGTTCTTTTACCATGTTATAATATGTTGCAATTTTTTTTAGTCTGATGTTTTTTTATTTTTTTATTGTTTGTGCGCCATTAATTAAGCGAGAAAGAGATTTATCGTTCCCGTAATAGATTCATGTTTGCCGACGGTGATTCGTGCACGCATGAATCGCGCTTCGTTACATGTATAATCATTGTTCTTTCCTTCGTTCCCCGTCATTGTATGTTTTTGCTTGGTCGTGTTTATGTTTCCGAGCTTCCATTCTTCTGTTTCTTCCTTTTGCGCATTGCTTTTTCTCTATCTTGTGTTTGATATATTTTTTTCTCTTTTTCGATCCCCCTTTTCCCATGTGTTGTTTTTTTCGTTTTTTTCTCATTCTTTTCTTCTGTCTTTGAGCTTTCACTATTTTGTTTATATTTTCTTTTTTTTCGCATTGTTTTCTCTCCATCTTCTGTGTAATCTTCTATTTTTCTTCTGTTTTTCGATCCTTTCTTTCTATGTTTTTGCTTGGTCGTGTTTTTTGGCATTACTTTCTCTTATGTTTCCGAGCTTTCATTCTTCTCTTTGTTCCTTTTTCGCATTGCTTTTTCTCTGTCTGATGTTTGATATATTTTTTCCTTTTTTTCGATCCCTTTTTCCCATGTGTTTTTCGTTTTTTTTTCATTCTTTTCTTCTCTGTCTTTGAGGTTCCATTGTTTTGTTTCTATTTTCTTTTTTCGCATTGTTTTCTCTCCATCTTCTGTGTAATCTTCTATTTTTCTTCTGTTTTTCGATCCCTTCTTTCCATGTTTTTGTTCAGTCGTTTTTTTCCTCGTTGTTTTCTACAATATGTTTCCGATCTTCCATTCTTCTCTTTGTTTATTCCTTTTTCGTATTGCTTTCTCCTCTCTATCTTACGTTTGATCTTCTGTTTTTCCTCTATTTTTCGATTCTTTGTTTTTGTTTTAGTTTTCGTTTTCTCTCATTGTTTTCTTCTATAATATGTTTCCGAGCTTTCATTCTTCAGTATGTCTTATTTCTTTTTCTCACTGCTTTTTCCTCTTTATGTTTGATCATCGTTTTTTTCTGCCTCCTTTTAACCTCTATTTAATTACTTTTACTTATTCCTTACATTTTTCATTCCTTCTTCCTCTTTCTCTTCGCCTTCTCTTCTTTTTCGTGGATTAATGTTCTTTACCTTTTCCCTTATTCTATCCCTTCTACCTGCTACGTCTTTTTTTTCTGGTTTGCCATTCTTTATTCCTTTTTCTCTTCACATTGTCTTCTTTCCAAGTTTTCTTCGTGCTATCGTTCTTCACCTGTTTCCTTATTCTTCCCTTTCTACTTGCCACGTCATTGTTTTTCTTATTTACCATTCCTTCTAACTCTTTCTTTCCACCACCTTTTCTTCTTTCCGTGTGCTATATTTCGCCCTTCACCTGTTCCCTCTTTCTACCCCTTGAACTTACTTACTTTCCTTCCCTTAAAACGGTGATACGAACGCCGAGATCTGTATTTCCCGTGGAGTTGTTTTTCTCCCTCACCACATTATTCGAGGAAACGATGGGGGAAGGGAGGAAGTTAAGAGGATCTGACCGACCACGGGGGAACCACACTGTACACAAACGGTCCGTAAGAAAGATGGGAAAAGGGGGAAAGGAAAACAAACACACATTCACACACACACACCACACACACAGTTGTATTCTCTCCTTTTTCCCTCCCCTCTCCAGCGTTCGTATTATGTAAAGTGTGTATTTTTTCGCCTTTATGTATTTCACTGTTAAGGTAGTAACACTTGATTTTGTTAAAGAAATGTGGGAAGTGGATAGATAGATAGGATGGATAGCTAACAGAAGGGGACTAACATATTGCTCTCGTTTTTCCCCTCTTCCAGCGTTCGTGTTATGTAAAGTGTATATACTTTTTGCCCTTATGTATTTCACTGTATACTTAGCTCCACTTTATTAATAGAGAAATGTGGGGATGAATAGAAAAAAAATAAAACAGTTACAGTTTCATACATTCTTTCCCCTCTCCAGCGTTTGTATTATGTAAAGTGTATATTTTTCGCCCTTATGTATTTCACTGTATACGTAGAAACACTTCATCATGTATAAAGAAATGTGGGAAATGAAAAGAAAAATTAAGAAAACAGTCACAGTTCCGTACTTTCTTTCCCCTCTCTCGCGTTTATATTATGTAAAGTGTATTTTTTCGTCGTTATGTATTTCCATGTATAGGTAGCAATACTTCATGTTAAAGAAATGTGAAAAATGAATAGAGAAATGAAGAAAAGACACAGTTCCATACTTCCCCTCTCTCTCGCGTTTGTATTATGTAAAGTGTATATTTTTCGCCCTTATGTATTTCATTGTATACGTAGAAACACTTCATCATGTATAAAGAAATGTGGGAAATGAAAAGAAAAATTAAGAAAGCAGTCATCGTTCCATACTTTCTTTCCCTCTCTCTAGCGTTTGTATTATGTAAAGTGTATTTTTTCGTCGTTATGTATTTCCATGTATAGGTAGCGATACTGTTTAATAAGTAGTCCTATTTTGCCCATGAAAACATAACTTGTCTTGATAATAATATGCCTACTGCTACATTTATACCGCAATACTTTATCATGTTAATTAAAGAAGTGAGGAGAATGAATAGGAAAATGAAGAAAACATATACACTTCCATACTTTTCCTCTCTCCAGTATTCGTATTATGTATAGTGTATAATTTTGCATCACTTCATCATGTTAGAGGAATGTGGGAAGTGACTAGCTACCATTTCTCTCTCCATTACTAAATCGATTTGAGTACACGCAGTTGTTAAAAAAAAAGCAAAAACGTCCTCGTATGCGAAATTGAAAAATGTCATTAATCAAATATGTTTCATCCGCTCTGAGCGTGTGTAGAGAAAACGGGATGGGCATTAAAGATTAGACTTCTGTTATTCAGCCATTTATTTATTATTTTCCTCTCTCTCTCTCTCTCTCTCTCTCTCTCTCTCTCTCTCTCTCTCTCTCTCTCTCTCTCTCTCTCTCCCAACGCCTCCTCACACACATGAATACGCAGTCATACTCACTTACGCATACATACACATATACATCAACACAAAGACAGGCCTCCAATCGCTGAGAGAGAGAGAGAGAGAGAGAGAGAGAGAGAGAGAGAGAGAGAGAGCGAGAGCGAGAGCGAGAGCGAGAGAGAGAGAGAGAGAGAGAGAGAGAGACGCACAAGCAAAACAACGCCCTAAGTGGACACGGGAACTCAATTGTGTTTTCTAATCTCTCCACCTCCTCCATTTTTTCTAACTTACGCCGGCGGGCTCTCAGGGGCGGGAGGGAGGGAGAGGGGGGAGGAAAGGAGGGTGGGGAGAGATAAGTGGCAGGGGAGGGAGCGATAAGTTGGGAGGGAAGGGAGAAAAGGGAGGAGAGATGAAGGGGAGGTAGAGATCGGGACGAGGGGTGCTGTAGGAAGAGCAAAGGGGCTATCACACAGGGCGAACTTTCCGTGGATCTTCAGTCAAACCACGATTCTCGCTAGCGTGGTTCTCATATATTTCTTTTTATTGCTGCTGCTGATGGTGAGTAATACCGTCGTCCTTCAAGGAACTCTACCGTAGCTTTGGAAGATCGAGGACACGTCAGAAAACCACGGAAATATGAGAACCACGCCAGCGGGAATCGTGGTTTGACTGAAGATCCACGGAAAATTTGCCCAGTGTAATAGCCCTTTAATGGAGTTTGAAGAATTTTGTTAGTCTTTGTGTAGGTTGTGAGTTTTAAGGGTCACACTCTAAACATTTCGGCGCCCAGGCACACACATTCGACTAGGTTTTCATTGAAGTTCTGAACATTTCCAGGGCTAGTTTAATGACCCTTCTGGTAGTTTGACCCTTCTTCTGTACCTTAAACCTAAAAACACTCCTTATAACCCGACTGAGCTCCGTCAGAGGCGGAAGCGTCTGACGATACCGCCTAGTATGGGCGTTATGAAGAACTGGATGAAATACATGTGGTGAGGTCTTGTACAAGGATAGAGAAAGTGGAGTTTGTTGGGGTAAGAGAAGAGCAGAGTTGGTTGTTTGAAGTATTCCGAATAAATGTAAGAAATGCATATGTACTGGGTTGATGAAAGAGGGACAAAAAAGTAACAAATTTGTGTTGTTTGGTAAGGTAAACACATCAATTAAGAGGTAACCAAGAAGCTGAAAAAAAAAAAAAACTTATTTTAATTCGCTGTAAAATAATATTTACATAATCTTTTGTGGCTTGAATAACCGCAGTAATGAATTGTTTGATAATATTTCAGTAATATAAAATGTGTATATTTTCACCATGTGTAAGGGGAAGAAGAGGGTAGCTTTTCAATAATGGCTATAAAGAACTCAGAATTTCAATGTTTACGGCAACCGTAAGGAATCAAGTAAGTGAGTAAGTTACTTTATTTAATGGAAGAATGATTTTACAAAGTCCAGGTTCATAGTAGAGGAAGAAAAGTATAAAGCACACTGTTCTGACGTTGGTTAGTCAAAAAGGGAGAGTAAAAGAGAGAAAGAGATAAGATACCGGTCTCTGTCGGTGATAGTTTTTTTTTCAAGTTTCAGCTGTTGTTTCTTTATCTAGGCAAAGGTCAGAGTGAAATGCCAACATGAAAGTCAGGGATGAAATATTTTTAAGTCTTTCTCTTGTTTTTTTTTTTTTCATAAAACCTTTGAACTTAATCCTGATACGTTATTTTGTAGAGGATTTTTTTTACACAGATATAATTTGTGGATTAGTTTATGATATTTATCCTATATGACGGCCGTAGTTTTATTTCTTAATGAATTTTCTTTTTTACGTATTTGCTTATTTAACTTTTGTATTCACCAACACGGCAGGTTTTGCACAGACACGTTTCCCTTCCGCTCCGTTTACTCCCCTTTCGCTTACACCTACATTTCCAGATTTTTTTTCGGCTTTTCACGTATCCTCTCCCTCCTCTTATGTCCTGTGTGTGTGTGTGTGTGTGTGTGTGTGTGTGTGTGTGTGTGTGTGTGTGTGTGTGTGTGTTTCTTTGACTCACGCATTATGGCAATCACTGCTACCTTTCTTCGTCTCCAAGCCGCCTGTGTTTCAAGCGTCTTATCTTCATCCCCTTCCACATGTTCCCGGCGGTTTCTCATGTCCTTGGCCAACTTGCCGTCTTGTGTGTGTGTGGGGGGGGGGGGGGGAGGGGGGGAGGTAGAGGGGAGGTTGTGTTCATGATACTCGTTTACTCCAATGGTTACTTTCGTTTGTTGTCTTCTTTGCTTGTCTGTACTTCATTTCTTTTCAGTCTACCCGGTCTTTGGCTATGCTGTTTTTTGAGTGTGGCTTATATCTACGTCTCTGAGCGTAGTGGAGCTATAGTTAAAAATAAAAAAAGTAAAGCGATATGATTTGAGTGGGGCTGATAAAGTATTCATTTGAGATAAGGTAGTTTATCATATTTGGAAGATGGTAAACAACAGCTTGGTGACAGTACGATCAGGGATGTTTACATTAGCGTCGTTTTGTTTTTGAAATGATCGTTTACTTATGTGTTACTACTTTTTTTCAAATGTGTTAATCAGCTGCTCTAAAAATACGTGACTAATTTACTTATTACGTTCTCAACAAGTTTTCTTTTCGTTGACTTCGATGTGGTAATGCCGGTTTTCTTTATCTTCAGGCAGGTGTTGTTTTATTAGTTTAAATTGCTTGTATACGTCATTGTTTTTGTTTGGTTTTTATACATATTTAGCCTTCTATATCTCGTCGCTTTCTTCCTCTCTCTAGTTTTCTTTTCCTCCACGCGTGTGTTGTGTGTACCGTTGTTTTATTAGTTTAAATTGCTTGTATACGTCATTGTTTTTGTTTGCTATTTATACATATTTAATCTTCTATTTTTCGTCGTTTTCTTCCTCACTCTATTTTTCTTCTCCTCCACGCGTGTGTTGTGTGTGCCCTCCTCTCTCTCGTCTCCCTCTCGCCGCCTACCACTGCGGTCCTTCTCTGAGCTTGTCTTTCATATTCTCTTTTCCCGCCCGGCTATCGCATTCTCCTTTGTCGCTTCCCCCGAACTGTGTCGCCGCTATGAGATAAGCTGTTCGTGTCTCGTGCAGCCCAAGGTCTGGTCTGCCTCGATTTTCAGGGCTGTTCCTCCTCGTGGTCTGTTCTTGCATTGTATTCCTTTATTGTGTGTTCCGTGCATTTTCTTCTTGTTATATTCGAAAAGACTCGCTCTCGGCTATGTATATATAGTTTGTACAATTTATTTCACTCGTATGAATAGATGGAGATTTACATTTTCTATCACTGGCCATTATTGATTCTTCTTCCGGCATCTTTTCTCCATTTATTTATTCATTTTCATTATTCTTTATGGGGAGGGAGGGAGAGGAAGAAAAGAAGGTGATGATGGTGGGGAAGGAAGATAAGGAGGAGGAGGAGAAGGAGAAGGATATGATAGGATGAGGAAAAGGAAGAGAAAGAGAAGAAATATAATGTGCAGAGGAGGAGTTCCGGACAGCCTATTCATTTGATATCTATTCGTCCTGCAACCCGTAATGCCAAAAATCGTGACAAGTGTTCATTTATGGCAAAATAATAAAGTACCGTCGGGCCCCTTAAGGTTGGTGGAAATGCAACATCGAAGGGTTCCCGATATAACAGACATGATCTTAGGATAGTAATGGCTTAAGATAAAAATGATAATGATAGCAATAATAAATGTGTTAGTTAATGAACCACTTTACTACTGTTTAATACGTAGATTCGTGGCGATGGAGGTGTTGCGAGGTGAAATAATGGTAAACAATGCTGCACCTAAAGGTCACATTTAACCCCTTGACCGCGGATTTCCTACAAGAAGACATCACCAAGCTACAGGAATGGAACAAAAAGTGGCTGCTACAATTCAATGAGGAAAATTGTGAAGTCCTGTACCTTGAGAGAGGATATCCAGCAGACCAATATCACATGGGAAACACTCCACTATCCACCACAGAGGCAGAGAAAGACCTGGGACTATATGTTACCAGGCTACCAGTGAAAGCCGAACCCGTGCTAATCGCAGCGGACGCGTTAACATTGTATCTCGCATGTGTTAAGCTGCCGCCGCGAAGGTCACACAGGCTGTACATTGTAGGAAGCACATCATTTATATTGCACAGAAAGCCGGATTTTTTTTAATGGCATATATACGACCTCGATGTGTTAGAATCTCTTTAGTTCCTTCTGAAATGTGCTAACCTTTAATGTTTTCAATGTGTTCCAAGATTTATAATATATACGATTTTTTTTTTTACCTTTTATAATTTGTTTGTATTCAATTTTTGTTTTTGTTTTTTGTTCTTCTGTCCATTGATAAGCTTACCACATCACGTCTCTGGTTTCTCGTCTCCCTCTCTCCTCGCCCCTCACCCTCAGCCCCCGCAACCCCCGCCCTCCGCTCCCTTCCCCTTCTTCTCACCCCCTCCCCTCACCCTCCCCTCCCCTCCCCTCCCCTGCCCTCTCGATCCCTTCGCCCTCACATCCATTCTGTAGTGCGAGTTTGTTTAGTCTTCCCCTCACAAGCCTTCCCTTTTCAATCATACCACTCGCCTAAACACACACACACACACACACACACACACACACACACACACACACACACACACACACACACACACACACACACACACACACACACACACATTTGAACAGACGAATAAAAAAAACTGACGCCGTTTACGCACTACATATGATTAGATAAGTTAAAATCTCCAATCTCTCTCTCTCTCTCTCTCTCTCTCTCTCTCTCTCTCTCTCTCTCTCTCTCTCTCTCTCTCTCTCTCTCTCTCTCTCTCTCTCTCTCTCTCTCTCTCTCTCTCTCTCTCTCTCTCTCTCTCTCTCTCTCTCTCTCTCTCTCTCTCTCTCTCTCTCTCTCTCTCTCTCTCTCTCTCTCTCTCTCTCTCTCTCTCTGTGTGTGTGTGTGTGTGTGTGTGTAGAGGGCAACTAGCGGGCGTGAAGCTGAATCTAAAAGTCTGTTTGGAGTTTTTTTTCGTTAACTTTCCATGAATTTTGACTCGGATTTTGGCGTTTAAAGTCGATCTTGATGCAATATTGATGAGGGGAAATGAGGGTGGCGTGAGGGGCTTCTGAAGCAAGGAGGAGGAGGAGGAGGAGGAGGAGGAGGAGGAGGAAGATAATGAGAAGGAGGAGCAGGAGGAGGACGAAGGGAGATAAGGAGGAAAAGGAGAAGTGGGAAGAAGAACAGAAGTGGGGAAGAAGAAGGAGGAGGAGAAGAAGGAAGAGGAGGAGGATATGAAAGAGGAAGAGGATATGAAAGAGGAAGAGGAAAAGGAAGAGAAACAGAAGAAAGATAATGGTGCAGAGGAGGAAGAAGGGGATGGTGCAGAGGAGTCGGAAGAAGAGGAGGAGGAGGAGGAGGCTGAAGCGAAGACGAAGAGGAAGGAGGGAAGAGGAGGAGGAGATTGCAAAGCCGATCCGGCGAATTAATCTCTTGAAGCAGTTTCGAGACAACTTTCACGGAGCCTCGAGTCAATCACTTTATCGGTGAATTTTTGGCGTGACTTTCAAAAGTTTATTTCGGCTTAATTGCTTTGTATCGGCGGCTCAGAGGCGAGGAGGGAGGGAGACGAAGGAAAGAAAGCGTAGGAAAGAAAAATTTTGTTATCTTATGCATATGTTCTTATCTTTTAGTCTGTTTTTATGTGGTGATATTTTCCAACAGGAAGCCTCAAGAAATATTTATCTTTTACTTTTACAAACAGTTCTATAATTTTGTTTTGATGACCTTTTATTTTCGTTTGTTATTATCATTAGATTTTGCATTTGTTTTAATCTTCCAGTCATTTTTTTTTATGGAAGCGAAGGAAATAAAAAAGTATCTTATTCCTATATTTGAAGTCATTTATTTTTTATTTTTATGGAAGCGAAGGAAAGAAAAAAGTTTATCTTATTCCTATATTTGAATCTTTTCGTGTTTTTATGGTGATATTTTCTAATTATCTTTTCTTTATCTTTAATAGTTTTCAAAGACGTCTCAAGAAATATTTATACACAGTTTTATGTATTTTTTTCTGACAATTTTTCTTCTTTTTTATCATATTATTAGCTCAAGCATATATTTTAACCTTTTAGTCTGTTTTCGTGTGGTGATATTTTCCCACAATTATTATCCTTCCTTTATTTTTATTAGTTTACAAAGGAAGTCTCAAGAAATCCTTATATTTTACATGCATTTTTATAATCTTGTATAGTCATATTTTTCTAAACTATATTTTTTTTCGTTTTTGTATTGCTATCATTATTATTATTTCATGCATATATTTAAGTCTTTCAGTCCGTTTTCTTTGTAGTAGTATTTTCTCAGACTTAATCTTCTTTTCTATATGCTATTCATATCAAAAGAAGTCGCAGTAATATTTTTCTTTTACATGCATTTGTTTTATTTTTTTTCTCTTTTTCTAAACTTAATGTATTCTACCTTTGTTAGTAGTTTCTAAAAATATGAGTTTCGGTGTAATTTATTTTGAACCTTGGAGCTCTTGGCATCGCACGGAAAAAAAGCAAAGTACTGTGTTGTGTTGGTCTTCTTAACAATTTTTTTTTCACTTCCTTGACTCCCTTAAAAAGAAGCTTATTTTTGCGGCATTTTACTCAAGAGAATATTAGATTGTGCATTCATATCATATTTTAAGCTCATACAAGGCGTTTTAAAAGTTACCAAAGGGGAGTGGGAGTACTTTTTTGGGCAACATCTTATACTTAATAATTTTTCTGTCATATATTAAGTTTGAAAGAGGTCGGGTTTTGTGATATTCTCCTGAAGTGAATATTATCGTATTTCAATTTCACTTTGGCTTACTATCTTCCTGCACTAATATCTTTTCATCCATTTATTTAGTTTGGACGAAATCGGTCAGTTAGGGTTTTGCGTTATTCCTCTATACTTAATTTTTTTTTTTTTCGGCTACTAGGGTCGTTGAGAAGGAATAAAATTTAGGGCAACATCTTCCAATACTTGGTATCTCTTCTTTCATTTATTTAGTGTGAAAAAGTCGGTGTGTCGGTCTGGTTTGTGATATTCTCCCAAACTATGTATTATCTTCGTTTTTCAGTTTATTTTTTTGTTCTTCCTGCACTATCAACTTTTCATTTATTTAGTTTAAAAGAAGTCGTAGTTCTGTGGTATTTCATTTCCATTTATTATTTTCTCACACTTAACTTTTTCATTTATTTAGTGTGAAAATTTGGTTTGTCGGTCGGTTTTTTGGTATTTGGTTTTTGGTCATATTACTTTTGTCTTTGTGGGAGCGGCGATTAGCGGGCTTTCTATTTACACCTTTTTTTTTTTTGTTCCCCTTGAGCTGTTTCCTTGGCTGTAAAAAAAAAAGATTCTCCTGAACTAAATACCGTCGTTTTTCAATTTCACTCTCGTTTACTAAGGTCGTTGAAGTCGGTGGCAAGTCACTCAGGGGAGGCGAGGAGGAAATAGGTTTTATAAATAAGGCGATTCAGAGGCGGCGCTTAGGCCTAGAACTCATACAATTTAATGAATGTCCCCCAGGCTACAGGTGCCACCCCCTCTCTCTCTCTCTCTCTCTCTCTCTCTCTCTCTCTCTCTCTCTCTCTCTCTCTCTCTCTCTCTCTCTCTCTCTCTCTCTCTCTCTCTCTCTCTCTCTCTCTCTCTCTCTCTCTCTCTCTCTCTCTCTCTCTCTCTCTCTCTCTCTCTCTCTCTCTCTCTCTCTCTCTCTCTCTCTCTCTCTCTCTCTCTCTCTCTCTCTCTCTCTCTCTCTCTCTCTCTCTCTCTCTCTCTCTCTCTCTCTCTCTCTCTCTCTCTCTCTCTCTCTCTCTCTCTCTCTCTCTCTCTCTCTCATCTCCTTTTAATATAACTTTCCTCTTTTCCTCCTTTTGTGCTCACCTCCATAGTTCCCTCCCTCACTTTTCTTCTCGCTTTAAACACACACACACACACACACACACACACACGCACACGCACATATCTTTTTTATCCCGGCCTTCACTGTATAAAAAAAGGGCCTGCACTCGCTCCTTCATCGAAAAAGCTGAGTTCATTGTGTTAGTTCTTGCCTCCTAAGTTTTTTCCTAAGTCCACGCAGCTCTTTTGTGTGTGTCTTCTTGTGTTCTCCGTCACCCTCCTCCTTCGTCTTCCTCCTCCTCCTATTCCTCATCCTCTGTCTCCCTTTTCCACTTTGCGTTCCCAGTCACCCTCACTCTCGTCTTCTTCCTCCTCCTCCTCCTCTTCCTTCACTCTTCATCAGGTGCATTGGAAGGTGATGTTTGGTTGAGTTAGAGAGGAATGATAAAGAATAGGTGATTTTAAGCTAGTCAAATGTGATAGAGACAGGAGCATATGTAGTAAGTCAGCGCAATTTTCACATCTTTTCAACCGCTTCATCTTCACTATAAAACTAATCACTAAGGACCACGCATGCACCAAAAAAAGAAAAAAAAGTCACGCCTAACCACTCCATACTCATTTCAGTACAAACCTTAACATCCTTCACCACCATCCTTTATTCCCAGACCCATCACCTTTCACCTCCTCAACCGCCTTCCTTCACCCAACCTCCATGCTCTCCTTCGTTTGGGTTCACCTTTATGGCAAGTTTCGGGAGGGCCATTGTAGGAAGGAAAAAAGGAGGAAAGTAAATAACTGGTTTGGGAGAGAAAAATTGGAATGGCAAAGATAAAGCGAGGGAGTGGGTGTAAATTGAGGGTGGAAACAGGAAGGGGAAGAAGAGGAGGATGGAGGATGGAGGAGGAGGATGGAAGGGGGATGGGATAGGATCAAAATCCACAACAGAAACATCCCACACGGCTTTCAACACATCAATTTTTTCTTCATTATTTTTTTATCGATACTTCACTTTCTTGCGGTTATACATTCCACTTCACTACCTTCTTTTTGCTTGTCTTATCCATACCCTCACTTCATTCTCTAACTATTGTATTCACTCTTCTCTTCTTGCTTCTTCAAACGCTCACTTCATATCCTAATTGTTATATGCTACTCCACTTCTCTCTCCTTCTTTCTCTTATTTAAACCCTCACTTCATTCTCCTGCTGGTATATTCTACTACTTCATTCTTCCTCTTCTTGATCCTCTTCTTCAAACCCCCACTTCATTATCTTACATGCTACCTCACTTCCCTTCTTCTTCCTTCTCTTCTTCAAACCCTCACTTCATTCTCTTACATGCTACTTCACTTCCTTTCTTCTTCCTTCTCTTCTTCAAACCCTCACTTCATTATCTTACATGCTACTTCACTTCCTTTCTTATTTCTTCTCTTCTTCAAACCCTCACTTCATTCTCTTACATGCTTCTTCACTTCCTTTCTTCTTCCTTCTCTTCTTCAAACCCTCACTTCATTCTCTTACATGCTACTTCACTTCCTTTCTTATTTCTTCTCTTCTTTAAACCCTCACTTCATTTTCTTACAGTCATATGCTACTTTACTTCACTTTCCCCTCCTTTCTCGTCTTCTCCACTCCCTCACTTCACTGCGTCACTTTCTTGTCCTCAGCCACAGTACTCTTTCTCAGTCCACGCCCGTCTTCACGTCTCCGCCACTCGTTATCGAATCATCCCCTCCAGTCTCCTTATTCCACCCAAACCTAACCCTTTTATCTACGCCTCTCGCCACATCCCACTCTCTCACTCTTCAGTATGCAAACTTTTCCCATTCAATTTACGTCTACTACTTGATCACCTCGTTCCGCCACCCTTCACATCTCCTTCCTCGATGTTTTTTAGTACCTTCATTGCCTCTGTTCACCACCATCACGCCTCGCACCCGTTCCTTGTTCTCGTTCTTCAGTGTAGCAACTTCATCCACGTCGGTCACTAAGTTTAGGTCTGATCTGTTTCTCTTCATTCCCTTTCCTCACTATATCTCATTCCCCTTTCCAATGCCACACCCTTCCATCTTCTTTGACTCGCATCACTTACTTTCTCCTCTCCCTCCTTGCTTCCCGCCGTTTCGCTTCTTCCTTATTTGTTTTTCTCCATTCCCTTTCCTCACCATATTCTCACACTTTCGCTGCCCTTTCCATCGTCACATTCTTCCTTCCTCTTTAACTCCCTTCCGTAACTAACCTACTCCTTCCCTCCTACCCTCTTTTTCTCCTTTTCACTTCTACTTAATTCCTTTCTTTTTATTCCATTTCCTAGCCATACCCTTACACCCCTTTCCATCGCCACACTTCCCCTCCTTTTAAAACTCACTTATTACTAACTTTCTACTTTTCTCCCTCCCTTCTTTCTTCCCTCCTCTTCACTTCCTCCTAATCTGTTCCTCTTCATTCCCATTCCTAACCATACCCTCACACCCCTTTCCATCGCCACACTTTTCTTCCTTCTTCAACTCACTTACATAACGAACCTTCTACTCCCTCTTCTTCACTCCTTTCCCTCCTCTTCACTCCTTCCTATTTTGTTCCTCTTCATTCCCTTTCCTCGCCATACCCTTACACCCCTTTCCATCGTCATACCTTTCTTCAACTCCCGTCCATAAATAACCTTCTCTCTCCCTCCATCCCTCCTTTTCTCTCCTTCCTCCTTTCAGCCTCCCCTTCACCTCCTGTCCTCAATCCCCCAAACAATCAGCACAAAGCCCAAAACAATGATAAATAACCCCATTAATTAGGCCGTGATGTGAGTGAGGGGAAGGCGAGAGAGAGAGAGAGAGAGAGAGAGAGGGAGAGGGAGAGCGAAAGCGTTGTAATGAGAAGGGAGAAGGGAAATGAAAGTAGCAGAAAAAAAAAACATATGTAATGGAAAGAGAGAGAAGAGAGAAGGTAGAGTGAACAATAAGTAAGGAAGGAAGGAGACAGTAAGGGAAATAGCAAACTGTACTGATGAAAAGGAAGAAGAAAGAATAGAAAAGGAACAGTGAAAAGGGGAAGGGAATGCAGTGGAAGAAAGAAGGAAAGACGAGAAGTAATAGATTATGAGAGAGAGAGAGAGAGAGAGAGAGAGAGAGAGAGAGAGAGAGAGAGAGAGAGAGAGAGAGAGAGAGAGAAATTGGAAAGACGGAGGGGAAAGAAAAAAAAAAGGTGATAGATTGTGGCTGAGAAGAATCCAAAAGACGAAGGTCAAAGATAAGGAATAGGAAATTGAAGATGGAGAGTGGAGGAGAAGAGGAAGAGGAAGAAAGATGCGGGAGAGGAAAGGTGAAAGAGAACAGAAGGAAAAGCATTGAAGGGAAAGAATGAAAAGTAAAAAAAAGGAAATAGATGGTAAGAGAAAAGATTCAGATACCAAGAATAAGAAAATAAGTGAGAAAAAAACGAGAAAAAGATAAAAGAGGAGAGAGGGGAGAAGAGAAAGCGAACAGGAAGGAGAGCAATGAAGAGGAAGACAGAATAGGTGAAAATAGAGGATGGAAGAGAAAAACTGAAGTGACGAAGATTGGGGAGCACAAACAGAGAAATCGAGGATGAAAAGAGAAACAGGAAGGAGGAGGATAAAGGAAAAGCGAAAACAAAAACGAAATAAAGTGATTGCAGAGGGAAAGAGAGAAATTGCAAAGACAAAGATTAAAGGAAACGAATGGGAAAAATGGTGGGCGGCGAGAGGAAGAGGAAGAAGGAGGAGGAGGAAGAGGAGGAGGATGAAGGATGAAGGAGTGATGGGAGGTGACGGAGGGCGATGACAGACGGACGCGACGTGAAATATTCCCCGTCCTGATTCGTGAGGGAGGGCTGGCGAGGCGCGGGACGGCTCATGCGGCGGACGTTATACTCTTACACTTGTCTTTGCTGGTGGTGGATAGATTACAGACACAGGAGTTGGTTTTATTAGGGGATAGATTACAGGCATGGCGATCCTTACATATGAGACCGTTGTTTTTATCATTAGATAGATAATACTCTGACACTTGTTCTTGCTTGTGTAGATATTTAAGACATACTGAGTTGACTTTATTAGGGAATAGATTACAGACAGATCTTTACATAGGTGGATATATGGGACAGTTGTTTTATTAGTAGATAGATAACATACATACTGAGATGACTTTGTTGATGGCTAGATTACAGACAAGCCGATTTTTATTGGTAGATATATTATATACAGTTGTACTTATTATTAGATAACATACATACCGATTTGACATTGCTAAGGGATGGATTATAGACATATTGAGTTATTTTTTTGTATTGTTTCATGTTACTACTGTTACTACTATTATTGCTGTTATTACTACTACATCTGCAACTTTATTACTGTTTCTACTTTTTGTTGCACTTAATATTGATGTCAGATGGATTAGATTAGAAGCATATCATGTGTTGTTGTTACTATTGTTAATATTCTTGATATTAATACTACTACTGCGGTTACTACTACTACTACTACTACTACTTCTACTACTATTGGTAATTACGTATTGGAAATGGTAATAATGATAAAACATCCTTTCAATAGACTTGTTTATTAATTTGATGGCTGTCCCTCCTTCTCTCTCTTTCGCTCTTCGTCTCTCCTCCCATTTCCTCTACCCTGCCCCCCCCCCCCCCAACCACCACCACCACTCCTGGCTTGCCCTGACGTTACAATTCTCGGGCATTTCTATAAGGGGACAAAAAGGCGGCGGGGTGAAGATGGTGCCAGCCCACAACACTCGCTGCCTCTGATTAATCATTCTGTTTACCCGAAAAGCCTGGCCACGCGGGGATAAATCAGGCCCTTATGCCCCTCTGGCGCCGGTGCCGAGCTTAAAAGAGAATTACGGGAGAGAGAGAGAGAGAGAGAGAGAGAGAGAGAGAGAGAGAGAGAGAGAGAGAGAGAGAGAGTTAGATACCATGGAGGAGAGGAAAGAAGGGAAGGAAGGAAGTTAAGAATTTATAAAGTTTAGAATCAAGGAAGGAAAGTCAGATGCAACGGCGAACAATAAATAAATGGATGAAGAAAAATATATATATTGCAATTCACCAGAACGTTATAAATATACAGCAAAACAGCAGGATAGCAAATGAGAGATGAAGAAAAGGAGACAAGATTAGATGATAAAAAACGTCTGAATTTATATGTTGCGCATGGAAAATCAAAATATAGCAAAATGTTTAAATAAGGCTTCTCAGGCGCAAAAGAATAGTGTGTGTATGTAATTTAATGTTATAGCAAAGTGAGGGCAAATGGTGTGTAGGCTATGTATGGCTGTAGATGGATGATAACCTGAAAAGGAACTCGCAGGTGTGTGGAGCCGGAGTCAGGGTCGGGAGTTGCCAGAGTCGCCTACTTATGGCCGGAGTCGAAATCGGAGTCGGTAAATGTATCTCCGACTCCTTTACAAAATGCGTGATGATGCGTGGCTGGCTGTGGTGTTGTGTGTTGTGTGGCGGGGTTTGGTATGCCTTCCACTGTACTGCAGAAGAGGGCAAGGGGGAGGGGAATAAAGTTTGAGTGCGAGTCACAACCTTAAAATTTCCTGGAGTCGGAGTTGGAGTAATTTTTTTTTATATCCAATTCCACACCACTGAGAAAGCAGGCAAGAGGTATAAAGGGGTTCGTGAAGTGAGTGGCAACAGTGAGAGGAAAGGTTCATCGGGGTAGGTGGATGGATGCATAGCGAGGTTGTCAAATGGTTAGTGGGTTAGCTATGTTCGTAGTGATGATGGTGCTAGTTGGATGATCAGAACTAGATAGAGTCGGTGAGGTAGGTGGGTGAGTTGATGGATGCATAGTGTGGTTGATGTGACAGTGGAAGGGTAAGTAGATGGATGCAGGGGCTTTGATGGGGTTGAAAACTGATGTGGTGGATGAGGGTAAGGTGGTAGGTTAAGTAGGTGGATGACTGAAGTGATGCAATATTTGGTTTTAGTGATTGTGGAAGGATCGATGAGAGTGTGGATGAATAAGGGAGCTTGGGAGTAATGCTTTATTGATCAGATGTATGACCTGTGAACGGATGTTGGGATTCGTACGGGTGAATAGCCGGGTAGATGTGTGTTAGGAGAAGGGGGTTGGGGGGAGGTTGGGCTGTGTGTAACGGGGCGGGGCGGCGGGGCGGGGTGGGGCAGATGAATGAGGGAGGGAAAGGTAGGTAGGTAGGTGGTGTAGTTCATATGCAAGCGACATCAAATTAAACCGCCCATTCATCTGTTTCCGGGAAGGGCATGAAGGAAGGCGTGGATTTTATTCACATTCTAAAATAATAATGTTACACTTGCATGAGATTTTTTTTTATGCATTCGTCGCGTCGCCTCGTTATTTTTCTTTTCATCGCTCTTAATAACGCGAATGAGTACGTTGGTTACTTTCTTTACACTCAAACCTCAACTACGTGTGAGTGGCGGTGTGACGTTTGAGTATTTTTAGAGAAGGAGGAGGAAGAGGAGGAGGGAGTGAAAGTAACGTTGCATATTTTTTTTCTCTTACTTTCACATTTAGTATTTGCTCAATTTCAGATTTCTAGCGCCTCAGAATCCGAGTCTAATTACTAGTGTTATTTGAGAGAAAACAGTATTCCATGTACATGTATCTCGTGTTTTTTTTCATTTTAAATAGGTGTATACGTATGTTATTTCATCTTAAAACACACACACACACACACACACACACACACACACACACACACACACACACACACACACACACACATCGTCGGCATTAATAAGTCTACTTTTTCTTTGCAGGTCTTATCCGGTGTTCTCCTCCTCCTCTTCTGCCCACTCCCCCCCTTCCGTTGTGGGTTGGGACCAATCAGCGCAGCATTAGCGGGGGATGGCCAGGCACGCGTCAGGTGAGGAAGTCGTGTTCTGCAGAATTCCCGGTTGTCACGTCTATCCCTGTGTGCTCCTCCTGCCAATCCGTAGAGTAGCTACCTGATGGAGGCTGGAGATATAACGGGGACATACATCACCGTATTTTTTTTTTACGTGCTGTCTATAGCTTCCTTTTCGCCTTTGGTTTATTGATAAGTTGCCAGTAGTGCTCCTGTGCTCGATGTTGCCTTACATAACCTTATTTTCGTTTTCCCTTTAGTCTGAGGCTGAGCAGACGTCACTGTGCTATGAAGGCTTCCATTTTTGTCCTGTTATTGTGTAGTTGAATTAGTCTGCTCGGTGGTGCCTTATAAAACCTCATCTTCGTTCCCCCTGGAAGTCTGAAGCTGGGTCGGAAGAAGCATGTCACTGAAGGCAGTCGTATTATTTTATTTCCTGGAAGTGACGTAATGCAGACTTGTTATATTTGCGTCTCAGGTGGCGTCCTATTATTTTGTGCTCCCTTACGTCATTAAACCTACTGGGGCTACAAGAATCTTTCCTTTTGCCTTTGAGCAGCTTCTTGCTTATTCGTTCAACCCATTTATTCAGTTGTATTTCCCTTATTTCCCCGTACCTGCCGAGCTTAGAGAGTGCCAGCAAGGAAAGATGACTGTTTTCCCTTGTTAGGTATGAATGTCACATAACGTCTAGTATCCTTAGAAAAACAGCCCCTTTTGAACTGGTTAATCGCTGAAGTTAGTGTTTATTGAAGATCTGGACAGCGTGTGGGTAACCTCCTGCCACCCCGTGATGGTGTCCACGGGGTCACCATTCCTGCATGCTGACCACTCGGCCACCGCCTCCTGATCTCCCTCTCTCTCTCTCTCTCTCCCCTTCTCTTCCTTCTCTTCTTCCTCCTCCAATATCTCGACCTTTGAATCCGCTTTTTGTGGAAGAGAAGGGAAAAAAATAAAGTAGGAGAGCTTATTGGACGGGACTAGGAAATTAAATATAAAATAGAGTACGTTTTGTCTACTCACTTGGAAGTTACGCTGAAAAGGATCATTGAACTGTACGAGTGTTTTTTTCGCCTGGTTGACTAGATCTTGTATTTTAAATAAACGAGGGCTTAAAACACTTGTCAGTGAAAGGTTATGGAACACACACACACACACACACACACACACACACACACACACACACCTGAGCTTCCCACAAAAATAGTCTAGGCATAATACAATATAACCAAATCAACACACACTCCCCCCCCCCCCCCAGCACGCCAGGGGTATACAAATGTGGTGCCCGATTAAATATTCGCACACCAGAACAATGAACGAACACTCCTACTGTCTCTCTTCTTCCTCATGCCTTACCCTCGCCAGTAACCCAATTGCTATTCTTTATATAACCTTGATTAAAAAAAAGTGCGACAAGGCTGTGATCTTAGACCTTATCACTTTGGAGGGGAAATATGTGCCAGTGATTGGGATGGTGAGGGTGGAGATGAAGGGAGAAATAAAGTAGCAGATTGAATGAGAGGGTTACGCTGGTGGTAGAGTGTGTAGGAAGGTCATATGATTTGGTGATTCATTGCGGAATAGGTTAAAATAATGCAGGAATAAGGGAACCATGCAAAGGGGGGAGATATGAGATGACTGGTGGTGATGAAGGGAGAGATGAAGGATGGGTAGAAGGAATGAGGAAGTTTAACCTGTGATGACGGAGAGTGTAGCAAGGACATACGATCTGTAATTCATATTGTGAGAGATGACGTAGATGTATGGCTGAAATGAGGGAGGTGCTGAAGGGAAGCTGAAGGCGAGGGAAGAAATGAAAGAGGAGTCGATTGAGGTTGAAGAAGAAGGGAAATAAGAGGGTTATATGTGTATCAAAAGGCGTAGCAGGACCTTGTGATCGGAGACTATACCTTTCCGAAGAGCTGAAGTGGACATAGGTTTTAGAGAGGTAGTGCAATAGGAAAGGTGGGGATGAGGAGAGAGTTAAAGGAAGGGGGGAGTGGAAGGAAACGCGTGCAGCAGCCAGTGTGCAGAAAAGCCATGGATCTCAAACTTTATCCTTTTGTTCCCTGTGTTTAGCGTGACTCAAAGACCGCTGCTAAAAATAACCTCCTAATCTTCCTCTCCTTCCCCATCCCTCCCTCCCTCGTTTTCCTCCTCCTCCTCTTCCTCCAGTATCTCGACCTTTGAATTCGCTGTTTGTGGAAGAAAAGTGAAGGAAATAAAATAGGAACGCTTATAGAAAGGGACTAGGAAAGAAATAATAAAATAAGGTACGGTATGTCTGCCTGACTAGATCTTGTATGCTTAAAAAAAAGGGCTTAAAACACTTGTCAATGAAAGGTTCAGAACACCCACCACACACACGCACGCACACCTGAGCTTGCTGCATAAATTCTCGAGGCATAATAAAAAAAAATTTTAAAAAAATATATATAGACATGGACGCCGAGAAATGGCAACGTAAACATCAACACTGACTCTGTACATCGCTAGCAGGTAAATTTAACCAGGTAATCCCTACACACACACACACACACACACACACACACACACACACACACACAAACACCTGCTGTAATCGATAATTATAGTGTTATGGTGAAATTATTGCCTCCACCACACTGTTACCACCATCGCCAACACCACCACCGCCACCACTACCACCAACTCCACCACCTTCACCATCAGCATCATCACCACCACCGCCGCCACCATCAACACATCAAGACCATTCCCCTCACTCAGTCTTTCATCTGGTTATTAATTTACACACATATTCGCCGCTGTTCGTTCTTTAATCGCCGCTCCGTCAGAGGTGATTCATCTTCGTGATCGATTTTCCGGGTGAGCGCTGGCGTGTGCGAAGGTATATGAAAGGGGGGGGGCGCGGTGTGTGTGTGTGTGTGTGTGTGTGTGTGTGTGTGTGTGTGTGTGTGTGTTGTCTGATGTTATTGTTCGACTTTGTATATATATCTTTTTTTTATTGTTTTTTCCATTCTCAGTTTTTGCATTTTTTTTCTTCGGTGACAGTATTGTTTTATATTTTTCGGCGGATGGAGTGACATTCCTTTTTTATTTTTCTTCTATGGACTGCAACAAAATATAACCGTGTTCCTGTTTCTCATTTTATTTTGTGGGTAGTAACCTGTCTATACCTCTACTAATCTACCTGTTTTGTGGTGGGTATGTGTGATGTGGGAGTGAGTGGTCGGGAGATGCGTTGAGGTGAGGAGAAGTGAGCGATGTGATAGGATGAAGTGTTTCCTAATGGTCCTCAGACGGGATGATGAATGGAATGGTGAGGGAAGAAAGATGTGTTAAATGTTGGGTGGAGGAGGGTGTCATCTGGTGTTGAAGGTATTGGGAGGTGAAGTTAAGTGTGCATGTGTGTCGATGATGATGGGGGTAAGAATCTGTGTGGTGAAATCGTCTGAGTGTGGTGGATATATATATATTGATTTTCTTTTACAGTAAAGGATACAGCTCAAGAGGAAAAAATAATGAGAAAAAAGCCTGCTGATCACTGCCCCTATAAAAAAAAAGTGTAGAAAAGTGGCCAAAAGTGGATATGTTTTTGCGTTAAGTGACATGGAGAAGAGTGCAACATTTATTTTGTGTGTGTGATCCTTTAGCGTACGAATCTTATCTTAATTTTTCTGGGCCAAGGGAAGTTACGGTAGTCCAACTTAATAACTGTGAAATAACGCTCATAACGTAAACTTTAATAAATGCTCGGCGTTAAAACCAACTTAGGATGTAACAAGTGTGTGTGTGTGTGTGTGTGTGTGTGTGTGTGTGTGTGTGTGTGTGTGTGTGTGTGTGTGTGTGTGTGTGTGTGTGTGTGTGTGTGTTTTGGGGAGGGGGGTCGTATTGAAGCGGCATGTGGAATGGTGTATTGTGGAGAATGATGTGTGATTGTGTAGTAAGCTGTGTGGTGTGGTGTGTGTGTTGTGGTAAGTGTGGTGTGGTGTGTCTGGTGTGGAGTGTGTGGTATGGAGTGTGTGGTATGGAGTGTGTGGTGTGGAGTGTATGCTGTGGCGTGTGTGTGTGTGTGTGTGGTGTGTGTGTGTGGGGGGGGGGTATATCAGTGACGTGAGTAGTAGTTGCGTGCGGTGTGTGTGTGTGTGTGTGTGTGTGTGTGGGATGTGAAGTGCTGTGGTGTGTTGCGGGGTGTTGTGCAGTGGAGTGTGTTGCGCACTACTCATTATTACGCTGAAGTGACCCTCTCGTCTCGCGAATTATTATCCGGTAATTTATAAATCTCTTCAGTGGGCGGAGAGGAGTGGGAAAAAAAGAAATAATGCTGAAAAATTAATAATAGCGGTACGATTTTATTTATAACTTATCACCTTACCACCTCCACCACCACCATCACTACCAACACCAATGATAACAACAACAAAATCATCATCACCACCACCACAACCACCATCAACAACAACAGTAACAATAACAACATATGCATGAGAGGAAAGAGCTGGGGGGCGGGGAGTACGGGGAGTCGAGGGGAGAGGTCGAGAGGGGAGTGGAGGGGAGGCTCGAGAGGGGATGGGGGGGGTAAATAGGGGGAGGGCCAAGGGGGGGGGGGGTCCTCAGCTGATCATTCATGCAAGTCACTGTTGGCTCGTGAAATGACTTCATGCATTGTCGATCAAGCTGCATCTCCAGTAATTACTCGTCCCTGCCCCAAGTATGTATCTCTGTGTGTGTGTGTGTGTGTGTGTGTGTGTGTGTGTGTGTGTCTGTGTGTGTGTGTGTTTCCTCTCTGTTTTAATTTCGTTGCTTCACCATGACTTTTATTTCTCTATTCTTTTACTCGGTTCGGTAAATGTTTCTATGTTGACCGATTATTTTTAAAGATTAATTGCGTTTCATTATTTTCCGCCCCGAGGAAGGGAAGGAGGAAGGAAGGAAGGAAGGAGAGAGAGAGCACGTCGGCCGGCTTGAAATAAGACTCTGGAAAAGAACTCACAGCTTAGTTTTTGTTCTTCTTTTATCTTCTTAAGTTTTCCGGGAACGAGAGGAGTTGCCTGTTACTTCGCCTACTTCTCCGCTTCCTATTATTCTTTTTCATTTTTCTATGTATTTACTTTTATTCGGTTTCTGTTTTCTATTTCTTTATTTCCATTCATTTTCAGTTTTCATTTCCCTCCTACTTCTTTTTCCTCCGCGTCCTTCTCTCTCCTCCATTTCTCTCTATATATTTCCCTTCTCCTTCTCCCTCCTCCTCGTAACGACAACCTGCTTCTCACCCTCCCATTTTCTTCTCCTTCTATCTTCATATCACCCCTCCCATTGCAACTAATCTCCATCCTCATCGTCCTCCTCTTCCTCCTCGTCCTCGTCCTCCTCTTCCTCCATCTCCTCTCCCCTTCACCTCCTCCTCAAACACCACCTCGGGCGCCCTTCTGCCCGTTTTCTCCAACTGGTAGATTAAACAGAGGAAAGGCAAACATACGGGGCGCACCAAGACCTTTTAAAACATTCATTGGCCACCTTCAACCAAGACCCATTCTGGTACGGCGGCGCCCGGGCCAACACGCCGCCTCCAGAGCACCCCCGACGGCCGTTTCTGACATATTTACCGGCTAGATTTTCGCCTCTATACCCTAAGGGGCCTCCACACCCACTCCCTTCATCTTGCTACCCGCCCCCGCTCGGCCCCTCCTCCCCCGTTTTTAGATTACGCGGGTCAACATTGCTGGAAAATAATCAAACATTTACCCCGTCGATTTGTCAAACATTGTCAGATCCAAAATGGCCGGAGAGAAGGAAAGGGAAAGAAGATGAGGAGGAGGGATAGAAGGAGGAGGAGGGGGAATTGAAGGTGGATGAAATGGAGAAGGATGACTTGGATGAGGAAGACATGGAAAAAGCATGGTAATAGGATATGAAAGAGGAGAAATGAGAAAAAAAAGCAAGGGATGAGGACAAGTATGAAAAATATTAATGGAAAGAGGAAGAAAAGAAAAAAAAGACATGAACGTTACATAAGAAAAAGGATGATTATGAGGATTATGAGCAAGAAGAGGAGTAAGAGGACGATGACGATGCGGAGAAGAAAGAAGAGGATGAGGAAGAAGACGAGGACGTTGAGAAGACAGATGACTAGGATGCTCAGGAGGAGGAAAAGAGGGGGTATTATAAAGAGGAGAAGAAAGATTATCAAGAGGAGAGTAAGAGGAGGAGGAAGTAGAGGAGATTGAAGAGGGGAACGAGGAGGAGGAGGACTACTGGGACCAACTGGGAATTATTTTGTAAGCCGAGACTCCCTTCTGATATTTCTTTGCCCCAATCTTTGTTTGTCTCAAGAAAAAAAAAACAAAGAAAAGTAATTCCTTCTGCGCAGCCGGTGGTCGATAAAAAAAAGTTGTGTAATAATAAAGACTTAATATTCATCCCTCATTTTGTAGTTATAGTTGTGAGAACCCTGTGTTTCGTACCCTTTCCTTGCCCTTTTTTTTCTTTTCTGTATTTTTTTTGTTATTTTTCCCTTCCCCACTGTTCTTCCCCTCTCTCTCCGCCCCACAACCTTTTTTTTCAATCTTTCAATCTACCCTTCTCAGTCTTCTCCTCGGTTTGTTCCTCCTCCCCCTCTTCCACAACCTCCTCCTCCTCTCTCTCTTCCTATTCATTATATTATTTGTGACCACCCCGTTGCCGTCTACCTGTTATATATGAATACGCCGTAACATCGTACAATAATGAACCACAAAACAGAACATGTCAGCGTACTACAGCTGGTGCCTACTCCTCTATGCTTCCATGTTTCCTGTACGTCTGCCATTTTTAACTCGCTTCCCCTTCACATTATAATAAGATATTCATTCACCTTTTTGTCCTCTTCGCGTCAGTCAGTCTACCCAGCTCGTCCCTTCTGTATTATTCTCACAAAGCAGCCAATTGTACCTTTTTTAAGACTTAACCTCTGTTAGTTTTTCGTCTCCATTATTCACTACATCACCTGGATTTCCTTGGTTATGTTTCCTAGAAGTACATTAGCTTTGGAAGGAGTATTACCTGTTATGATAAGGGATTCTTTTTTCTTTAAAGGTTCTGCGTCGTCAGCTTCCTTTCTTCTCCTCCTACTTCTCTTCCTTTGCTTTTCTTCTTCTCGTCCTCTTCCATCCCATGCACTTTCCCCTCTCCCTTCCTATCAGAATTCCTCACTCACTCACTCACTCACTCACTCACTCACACTCTCACACTTACTCAATCACTCACTCACTCACTCACTCACTCACTCACTCACTACCTCACTCACTCATTCACTCACTACCTCACTCAGTCTGCAACATCACATTGGATCTGGGAAGAATAATGATAGTAATAATGTGATAATAATAATAATAATAATAATAATAATAATAATAATAATAATAATAATAATAATAATAATAATAATAATAATAATAATAATAATAATAATAATAATAATAATAATAACAATAGTAATGATAATAATTCCAGAACTTATAACCGTCATAACAAGTCATTAACCACTTTGTTGATATTAAATGCATCAAATAATACTGGCGGGGTTTTAATAATTTAAGTGGCATATAACACCTGCATGGTATTACGTAATATCCACTCGTAAATATTTACCCGCTCTCTCTCTCTCTCTCTCTCTCTCTCTCTCTCTCTCTCTCTCTCTCTCTCTCTCTCTCTCTCTCTCTCTCTCTCTCTCTCTCTCTCTCTCTCTCTCTCTCTCTCTCTCTCTCTCTCTCTCTCTCTCTCCTCTCTCTCTTCTCTCTCTCTTCTCTCTCTCTCTCTCTCTCTCTCCTCTCTCTCTCTCTCTCTCTCTCTCTCTCTCTCTCTCTCTCTCTCTCTCTCTCTCTCTCTCTCTCTCTCTCTCTCTCTCTCTCCTGCTTCTTGTTCGTTCTTATTTTATTTTATTTTTTGTTTTTTTTCTTTCGTTTTTTTCTTTCTTTTTTCTTTCTGTACTTCTCTTTTTTTGTGTGTTTTTCTTTCTTTTTTCTAACACACACACACACACACACACACACACACACACACACACACACACACACACACACACACACACACACACACACACACACACTATTCCCTCGAGTGTTGTCTCCTTGCCTCATTTTCCTCCCTCACCCCTCCGTTTCCTCCTACTGTTGAGAGAGAGAGAGAGAGAGAGAGAGAGACTGTATCAAGCTATCGTTTCATGGGTCTTTCTGCCTTTCATAATAGGTTCTTGCCGTGTTTTGTGTGTGTGCTTGTGTGTGTGCGTGTGTGCGTGTGCGTGTGTGTGTGTGTGTGTGCTGTGTGGTACCATCGGCGCATCCCTGGCATCGTGTAGTCGGTGGATGAAAATATTCAAAAGTGTTTACGAACTGAAATCTAAAAGGCGAATCTCATTAACTGTTATTAATGAGGCGCATATTCCGAACGTATTCATTAATTCATTGCTTACCGGCTATCTCTCTCTCTCTCTCTCTCTCTCTCTCTCTCTCTCTCTCTCTCTCTCTCTCTCTCTCTCTCTCTCTCTCTCTCTCTCTCTCTCTCTCTCTCTCTCTCTCTCTCTCTCTCTCTCTCTCTCTCTCTCTCTCTCTCTCTCTCTCTCTCTCTCTCTCTCTCTCTCTCTCTCTCTCTCTCTCTCTCTCTCTCTCTCTTTTTTCCATTGTTTTCATAGCGTTATTTTTAGATATGGCATTTCTTACTTTCTCCATTCGTTATTATATTTTATTATCTTATTCCTTCTCCTCTTCCTCCATGTCCTCCTCCTTCTCCTCATCATGTTTATTCTCCTCCTCCTCATCTTTCTCCTCCTCCTCCTCCTCTTTTCTCTTTTTCTCCTCCTCCTCTTCCTTTTTTATCGTCATATGTCCTTCATCATCATATAATTGTTCTTGTTCTTCGTGTTCTTGCTCCTTTCTTATTTTTTCTTAGTCCTCTTCCCCCTCCCTCCCTTTCCCTTCCTCTCTTTTCTTCTTCTTCGTCTTCGTCTTTTTCTTTTTCTTTTTCTTCGTTTTCACTTATTCTTTGTTTTTTTCTTCTTATTTTCCTCCTCCTCCTCCTCCTCCTTCCCCTCAACCTTCCCCCCTCCCTTCCTCCTGCTACTCTTCTTCCCGCCACCCCCTCCTCCTCCCCTTTCCCCCTCTCCTCCTCGTCCTCCTAACGAAGTTAATATCCGCGCAAACAGAGACACCTGTGGGTATTTACCTGTCCATTAGCCCCAAACCTGTTACCTGATGCTTCCCGAATTCGCGGAAAAGTATGCATGTTTTTCTGCGGCCGCTTCCTCCCAAACGTCTAATTCATTACTATTTTTTTCCTTTTTTTTTTTTGGTTCAGGAAATTAAAATGTCATCCGCATCGTTATCCGAGCAGCGTTAATTATTTCGGGCTGCGGTATATTTAATTATTATCGGGATGTTTTGTCTTAGTTAGTTTTAGTTTTTATATATTGTTATTTTGTTTTTGTTTCTAGGTTATTTTGGATAAGTTTTCGTTCGGTTCGATGGTATGTTTTCGTCCTCAGTTAGAATGTGGAGTTTTATTCTTATTTCGTGTGTGTGTGTGTGTGTGTGTGTGTGTGTGTGTGTGAGAGAGAGAGAGAGAGAGAGAGAGAGAGAGAAAGGAAAGATAAATGAAGGGAAAAGAGGTTAATATAGAAGATTTTAAGTATTATGAGAGAGAGAGAGAGAGAGAACCACCTACTTGTACATTATTCCACATGGCCTCCACTGTATCGTTTAATTCCCTTCCAGCCTGTCTGTCTGCCTGTCTGCTGGTGTCTGTGGTCGAGGAGCGAGGCACAAAATTAAGCAGCCTTCAGCGCGATACATTAATTAGCGGAAGTAATTGATGGGCGGAGGTGTGATCAGGTACCTGTGAGCGGCGCGCGGGGCGTAATGGAACACACCTGAAAACACCTGTCATCAATCTGGGCCGGACAACGCTCGGGTGTCACTCCGGTGCGCCGCGGCTCCATTATCGTGGCTCGTCTTTCCGGAAAATTCATCAAACGTTTATTCCGTCGATTTGTCAAACACTGTCAGATCGAATATGGCTGGAGACAATGGAGAGAGATTTTTAGAAGGGGTGCTGGAGCAGCGTTGCCAAATTGTCGTACTCTGAACATTGCATTTTATCATTTTTAGGCTCCAAGACTGTCGTAACCACACAAATAGCGATAGGAAATTAAAGTTAGCGTGAAAACTGTTAAATATTGATGGTTTTCGTTCTTTTTTGCAATAGTTATCGGTCAGAAACTAAAAAATGCAATGAGCCGAGTACGATATTTTGGCAACTCTGTGCTGGAGGAAAAGAAGAAAGAGAAAGAGGAAGCGGAGGAGGAAGCAGAAAAGGTTAATGTATTAGGTATGGACGTTAATGGGCCTATAATTGCATAAAAGGAAGGATTTTCAGAAGATGAAAGGGGTAATAAAGGAATAGAAGACAGCGAAAGAGGAGGTTAAGGAGAAACCAGAAAAGGTTTGTGTGGTATGTAAGACGTAGGCTGAGGATGGGACAGAGGGAATAAAGTAAATGTAAAAGAGGAGGAGGAGAATGATATGTAAATAGTTAATGGACTTTGGATTGCATTAAGCTAACCTGCAGAGGAGAAGAGGTTGGTTTTACGCTCAAGGGAGTTGGTAGTCTAGATTTACGTAGCTTTTTCATATGTACGTGATACTTGTTAGTGGACTTCATATCTCAGGGCATTTTGTGGCTCTCAAATTCCGTCGCGCTGACTTTCAGAAAGGACTGCTTGATTGGTTTGTTAAGGTTAATCTTTATTAATTTTGATAAACGTCTATAGTTCATGGTTTTGCAATATTTGCTTCGACGTTTGGTTATTTGAATTAATAACAAAGATACCTCAGAATGTACTGCATTGTATAAATGATTCAGTGATGTATCAGAACTTGTAAGAATATATTTATTCAGTTTCGAATAAAAAAATATTTGTATTCGAACTGTAAAAATAATCTTCTCTAAGAGAAGATTATTTTTTTTTACAGTTTTTATATTTTTCGGAGGGCCTTTTTTTCTCACAACAGTGTGTCCATTAGGCATGATTACACATATTAACAATTTACAAAAGACCAATTAAGTTGGAAAGTCAGAGTAATGAAGTGCATCACAAGCTGCAGCACGACGTGGCGTCGGGAAGGTTTTCATGCATCGAGTATCAGCATTTGCAATTATTTTCCAGGTCTGAGTCGTTGAATATTTGTAGTGTTTATTAACACATAAATGGAAGGGAAATTTAAAAACGATCACAATATTTATAGGAAAAAAATATACTTGCGTTCTTCCCGGGCAGCAGGGAGCAGTTACTTGGGTGCACGATTCTTGACTCGATGCAGTAACTTATATAAAAAAAAAGTAAAAGCCATCAATTCTGCTGCATCGGTACAATAAAAAAAAATATCACTATTTATTATCCTGAACATTTCTATATATCAACCACTGATTGAAAAGGTATTTGATTACTAGTATTGCTCCCTTAATAGTAGTATTTTTATGACTATGTATTGGTATATTTATTTCACTTTAATACCAAATGTATCAGCAAATAACAGCAGCACTGCCGAGACTCATAACCTGCAATGAAGGAACCTGAAAGATGCGCATGAATAATTAAATGGAATGCTTCAGGAAAACAACAAATAGCTAACACACACACACACACACACACACACACACACACACACACACACACACACACACACACACACACACACACACACACACACACACACACACACACACACACACACACACACACACACACACACACACACACACACACACACACACACACACACACACACACACACACACACACACACACACACACACACACACACACACACACACACACACACACACACACACACACACACACACACACACACACACACACACACACACACACACACACACACACACACACACACACACACACACACACACACACACACACACACACACACACACACACACACACACACACACACACACACACACACACACACACACACACACACACACACACACACACACACACACACACACACACACACACACACACACACACACACACACACACACACACACACACACACACACACACACACACACACACACACACACACACACACACACACACACACACACACACACACACACACACACACACACACACACACACACACACACACACACACACACACACACACACACACACACACACACACACACACACACACACACACACACACACACACACACACACACACACACACACACACACACACACACACACACACACACACACACACACACACACACACACACACACACACACACACACACACACACACACACACACAGACTCACACACACACAAAAAAAAACATTACCAGCACGACGCATTTGACCTTCCACTAAATCTTTACTTCTCCACCTCCAGCTCCTCCTCCTCATCCACCTCCTCCTCGTCGTCCTCCTCCTCCTGTTCTTCCTTCTCTCATCTCACCTCGTCACCTTGTTAGTGAGGGACGCATCGAGAAGCTGTTTTCTCTAGATAGGTCTATTTTTCCCTTTCCTTCCCCTCTGTCGTATTTATATATCTCTGCATCTCCGTCTCATATTTTACTCTCGTCAATCTTATGGTATTGCTAACATGTATATTGATTTTTAACTGCTTCGTTACTTCTTTTTTTCCTTCTTTTCTTCATTCTAGGACTTGCCCAACAGTCAGTCAGTCTAGTCACCAACTATTTCTGCAATTACGTAGGACTCGTCTAGTCGAATTGTTGTTATGAGAGATACCAGCTAAGCTTAGGCCTTGAGCGCGAGAGTTTTATTCAGTGATGGTGTGTGTACATAAGCGTAAGATAACTGTCGTTGAAAGAATGCAGCTGACAAGTTAGATGCCTATGGATCTTCTTTTGCTTGCATTCATAACACCTGACAAAAAATATGTTTACTCTCCACTTGATGGATATATATTGGAAGAGTGCAGTTGACTATAGTCTGAGAAGTGGTCCTTTTCTACATCTTCTCATTGGCTTGATATCGCTCATGGAGTTTATCTGTCACTCACACATGTTCTCGTGCTACATATTCTGTATTATTTGCCTTAACTTTCCTGTAATACAAGATGTAAAGTTACGGTTGACACCAGTAGAATCAGCAGTAATTCTAAAACTCGCATATATATGTCAAACTTTGGTAAAAGATGAAAAAAATACAAGCCTAAGTAGAAGAACAGCTCCGAAATATGCGTACCATTTATTACATATTATCGACATTTCCAAGAGTCAGAAGCACTGAAATATTCAATATATTCATATAGAAAAAACCCACATGAGCACGATATCATAACAAGATTAAATATGATATAGCCAAAAATATAATAACTTCTAAGACTGTCGCATCCCTCGCAGAGCGGCGCGCACCTGGCCGCGGGCACACACACGGCTAGTGGCTGCTGCTTGCCGGCGCCAGCTTGACTTCATGTACTATGTTTACACTTTCATGGTGCCCCATATTTATATCCGCTTTCATTCTTCACTCCATCTAAGGCTTCTTTAATTACCACTCCTGATATTTGTGCTTAAGAGAAATATGTACCAGAGGCAAAGTCAAATTCTGAGCATGGGAGCGGTGAGGAATGAGCGGCTGAGAGGGAAGGAAGCTTATCATTGTGGTGATACAAAGAATGAGAAGCGTACTCACTACTCGTCCTCCTGACATATGGCTAATATTATGAAGCAGAAAAAAAAATGTTCTAGGGAGGAATAAATCTGGGGAGATCAAACAGACCATCGTGGAAACCTTTCAGTAATGTGAACATGACTGGTTTTGTCCGTAGACTTTTTTCGGTTGAATATTACATGAAATACGTTTGTGTATATTATGTGCATGGAAATATATGTAAAAAAATTATGTATACCATAGTATTTGTATTATGCGCCTCCGTGGTCTAGTGGTCAGCGTGCCTGGCTACCACTCCGCGGGCCCGGGCAGTCGGCGTGCAGCTCACCCAGCCGTTCATCCTCCCTTTCGGGGTGGTCGATAAATGGATACCTGGGGAATCCTGGGGAAGGTAAACTGTGGCAATCCCGGATTTCACACCGGCCCGTGTCCCGGGGTAATTGGTTGTTACCTACCACAGACTCAACGCACAGCTAAATCAAATGCACCCACCTTTACTTTTTTTAAAGTATTTGGTAACTATGCTCCAGAAGCCTGTTGGAAACTTTGCGTAGCAAAGTGCAATGTTGCTTTGTTACTAAACATAAACATTTGGAGGACGACTGACAAAGGAATCGAGTAAATCAGGAGATTTATATCATGAACACTAAAGTAATAGTAACCTGCTACTCGCCTTGAAGATAACATTCTCATGAGAGTTATAATAGTCTCTTCTGAAACCTTGCACCTTTCAAGAGGTATGAAATCAGGGCTGTGAATCACTCAAAAGGGTAGGCGGTGGCTGAGTGGTTAGCGTGCGGGCCTCGCATTCACCGCGTGCTGGATGACGCGGGTTCAAATCCGCACGCTACCATCTAGGATTTTTCAGTCACCGCCGAGTAGCCTAAGACTAACCACATGCTGTATTGAAGACCACCCATCAACCTGGACTCTAGAAGAAACCGTCCAAGTGAATCAAGAATGAGTTCCGGTGGGTAGCATGAGCCAAGGATAAATGGCCCCACTATGAAAACTGCCTGCGCCATGACGGGCTTAGGCCGACCACCAGGCCCCTGAAGAAAGCGTACCGAAACGATAGGCGAACACGTAAAAAAAAGGCTATTATATGCTAATGATAATGATAATGATTACGATAATATTCAGGTATATTTAAGATTTACAGGTAAGGCACTACCCAGAACTCCAGAAAATTCACATACACTAGAGCACTAGGGGAATAGAAAACGGCAAAGAAAGCTAATTGTGGTTGATTTCCCACCAGCATCTGTGATACATCAACGGATCCTATTTCGGAAGCGCACACAGACTGGAACAGGAAGAGACGGGAAAGAAAAAAGGAATACACGTGTTCCCGAAATCTTATTCATAATGAAAACCAATCATATTGTGGTCGGTAACAGCAACATTTTTCGTGGCGGCGCCGCGGGGAAAGGTTCTTCATCATTCAATATCAGGCAATGTACCGTCGCCCGCCTCCACCAATGGGAAGACGCGGCGCCGAAACCAGCAACGCTTCCTCCACTATGAGGTTAGAAGGCACTGAGTGGAGGAGGAGGAGGAGGAGGAGGAGGAAGAGGAAGAGGAAAAGGAAGAAGAGAAGGGGGAGGAGGAGGAGGAGAGAGGGAAAGAAAAAAGTAAAAATAAATAAAGCTAGAAATATAATCCAATTGCTTCGAAGAAAGGAGGAAACTAATGAAACCAGGATATCAGGAGATGAAAGATGGAGGAAGAGGAGATGAGAAATCAAGAAGAAAACACATACTAAGATAAGAAGAAAATAAAGGAAAGGGCAGGAAAAAAGGATTGAAAAGCAAAAAGAAATACACCATACAAGCCAAACACTGTTGGTATTAGAGGAAGAGAACCAAAAGAGGAAGAAACCGAGATGGCAATTTTTAGTAACGGGAAAAACATGAATAAATTCTGAGTCAGCGGCTGCGGCGGGGGAGGAGGAGGAGTAGAAGGAGAAGTAGAAAGAAGAAGAGGAGGAGGAGGAAAGCATATGAATCTGGAAGGGAAATGAGATGGCAGGCACTTCCAATTACAGGACGAGATAACTTTCCCTTTTGTCGCTTTTAACAGATGGTCGTGAAAACTGAGGTGAGCAGGAAGGAGTGGAAGAGAGGGTTTAAAAGGCCGGCTATATGAAGGGTCTAAGGCCTAAACGATACATCCAGTGAGAGGTATTTTGAGAGAGAGAGAGAGAGAGAGAGAGAGAGAGAGAGAGAGAGAGAGAGAGAGAGAGAGAGAGAGAGAGAGAGAGAGAGAGAGAGAGAGAGAGAGAGTGAGTAGGTAGGATAGAGAATGAGGGTTATCAGAAGAAAGAGGAAAGGAGGAGGATATTGAGACAACCAAAGGAGAAGGAGGAGGAGGAGGAGGAGGAGGAGGTGGTGATGAGCCACAGACCTCTCTCCTCTCCTCGTCAGCCACCAGAGAAGAGATAAATGGGCCGAGGAGAAGGAACTCACAGATTGACGGATGGGAGTGATGTTCAGTGTGGCGAGAGAGAGAGAGAGAGAGAGAGAGAGAGAGAGAGAGAGAGAGAGAGAGAGAGAGAGAGAGAGAGAGAGAGAGAGAGAGAGAGAGAGAGAGAGAGAGACGTATATGAGACTGACAGACATAGATAAGACACACAGACAGACATAGATGACAGACAGACAGACAGGCATGTGGGGAGTTAGTGAGACGTCTAGACAGATAGAATAAATACTCGTAAACTTACCTACAAACAGACGCAAGGCAAGGACCAGAAAGTCATACAAATAGCCATTAATAAACATCCACATATACAAAGACAGACAAATAGAGAGACGAACGAGACAATAAAACAGAGCGCCAGTAATTGGAGTAATATACAGACGTTAGCAGAGGCATACATCAGACGAAGGACGAGGGAAACAGACAGACGTAAACTGACACACGCGTTCGTTAGGATAACAATACACGTTTTTACAGACTCACACACACACACACACACACACACACACACACACACACACACACACACACACACACATAGGCGAAGTGAAAGCGTTATACAGTTATAAACAAATGCCTTTTTCTTTCTAAACTGTATTAATTTATGATGAAACGGCTTGGCTTTATGGCTGAAAAAAAGTTTATGGCCCGCGCGAAGGACAGTGTGTCGCCCCGTAACGAAGGAGGAATTAGAAAAAAATAACAAAATGACAACAAGTTTACGTAATAAATAGCAAAGAGTGTGTGTGCGTGTGTGTGTGTGTGTGTGTGTGTGTGTGTGTGTGTGTGTGAGTGTGTGTAAGTGCGCCTGTCGGGCTGCGCGCCTGTACGTGTGTGTTTGCATATAAATTGAAACATTAAAAAAATATAAATCACAGAGCAAATAACATATTTCATTTAAATAAAATTTGTTTGCTCAAAACGTTCAGTATATCACTTAAACGAGCAAGAAGGGAGGGCGGGTGGAGGAGGGAGGAAGTATGAGAAGAGGAAGAGGGTGGTGGTGGAGGTGGAGGAGGGAGGGATGGAGGAAGGGAGGAAGGGAAGAAGAGTGGTGGTAGGGATGGAGGTGAGAGGGAATGAAGGTGGGAGGGAGGAAAGGCGAGCGGAAGTCGGGAAAAGAAAAGTGAGAAACGGAGGAAGGCAAGATACGTGGAAGGGATTGCGAGGGGATAAAAATAATGGAAGGAAGAGTAAAGGACGTAAGGGAAAAATAAGTCATAGAAAAATAAAGGGAGGGTAAACCTTTTTGAGGGAGTTGGAGGGAGAGCAAGAGGGGGGAAAAGGAAAGACTTGGAGCTTTGAAAAAAAAAAAGTTAACCTATGATTCTTGAGAGAGAGAGAGAAAAAAGAACATAGAAGAATTGGACGTAGAAAGAAAGAAAGAAAAAGAAAGAGAAGAATGGACGGTCAGGTGATGGGAGGAGAATAAAGAGGAGGAGGAGGAGGTGGAGATGGCGGCAAGAAAAATGAGGGAGGAGTTGATATTGCCTTCTTCTTTTCTGCCAGTCTTTGTCATCTTTACTTCCCTCCTGCTGTATCTGTATTCCTTTCAACGTTTGGTCTTTGTTTTTCTCCGTTTATCATTGCTACCTCGCTCCTTCCGTTCCCCCAGCTTGTCTCACCGCGTCGCTTTGCTGGGTAGTCTGTCTTCTCTCTTCCTTTTCTTCTGCTTGTTTTCCATTATCCGGCTTCAGTTTTCCTTTACGTTCTCCTACGTCTCCCTCATTCAAGTTCCGGAGGTGTTATTTCTGTTTTCCCAGGAGTTTTTCGTTTGTGGAATTCTCTGACATTTGAGTATCTAAAAGTATCTAATGCCGAGAGCGTCTACATTTTCAGGTCGATAGTGAATTCCCTTTTACAACAGCAGCAATATATATGATCAAAAATAAGTAACTATCCGTATCGCTCTATTATAATAATTTATCTAAGTTAGTATCATATTTTCTTTCTTACATTTTTAATTCCTTCTACTCAATTCATATTTTCCTTAATGCTATGTACCCTTAGCATGTCGTGATGGCAGTCCTTCGGCTCTATCTAATGCGCTATGTTGAATAATAATAATGATAGTAGCAATAATAGTAATAATAATAATAATAATAATAATAATAATAATAATAATAATAATAATAATAATAGTAATTGAAATATATATGATCGCCTTCTTACTTTTCTTTTCATTCCTTTTCTTCTAATATACTCAGTCTTTCTCATCATCATCATCATCACCATCACCACCACCACCACCACCACCACTAACTCCACCCAAAACATCGTCACCACAATCCTGATCAGCGTCGTTCGTCCTTGTCGTCAGCGTTGTCATCTGGTTCTCTCTCCTCTTCCTCCTGCTCCTCTTTCTCTTCCTCCTCTTTCTTCCTCCCCCTCTTCCCCTGCCAGCTGCCGAAGCCACACGAGGCGAGGCACCAGCTGGTACCTCCTGAGACTCTTCAAAACTTCTCGGTCACCGAAAGGACTCTCTCTCTCTCTCTCTCACACACACACACACACACACACACACACACACACACACACACACACATAGTCAAGAACACATTGTAATTAGAGACCTTTCCACTTACCTTAATTATAACTCATACAAAAAGAAAACGGAGGAGGGGTGGTATCTTGAGGGGGTGTATTTATATCTTCCCTTCCTGTCTGTCTGCTTTACTTTCAATATCGGTTGGTCGAGGAGGAGGAGGAGAGGAGGAGGAGGAGGAGGGGGAAATTGTGGGGGTGAAGTTTATTAGGTTTCTCTCGAACGGGAAAACTTTCCTTCTTTGTAGTTGCCTGAAGTTGTGAAAAATGGAGTGCTGTTAATTTTAATATTCATGGACACACCTCTTTGCAGCCTCTCTCTCTCTCTCTCTCTCTCTCTCTCTCTCTCCTCCTTCCCCTTCTCTCCTTTTTCTTCTCTGTATAAAATGGTAAGGGTGACAGCTGAAAAAATAAAGATTAGGAAAAGGAGAAGGAGCAGGAAAGGAAACGGAGGACAAAAAACATAAATTAGAAAGATGAAAAAAAAGGAAAAGGAAGAAAAAACGCAAAAGAAACGAGCTGGGAGGAAGAGGAGGATGGGAAGACGAGAGAGAGAGAGAGAGAGAGAGAGAGAGAGAGAGAGAGAGAGAGAGAGAGAGAGAGAGAGAGAGAGAGAGAGAGAGAGAGAGAGAGAGAGAGAGAGAGAGAGAGAGAGAGAGAGAGAGAGTGCGTGCGTGCGTGAAGTTGCTATGGAGATAGTAGAGAGGTGAGAAGAATCAGCTTTTTATTTGTATGTATATGTATACTCTGCAGGAATACATATACGTTAAGCACTACAAAAGCTTATATACAGGAACATAGGTCACGCTGGTTATTCACACCGTACACCGTAGTCTGCCCTGACGCAAACGAAGGCAAGAGTCCACAGATAGATTATAGAGGAGCATGCAACTCAATATTCGCGTTTTATATTGACCAGTCTGCGTTGATGTTACCCTGGTAGCTCCGGGGATCATGTTTCTTAAAGTCCCCTCTAAGCGAGAAAAATGAAAAAAAATCATCACTCACACAAACCATCTCATAATATATATCAACGCATTTGTGAACAGTTTATGCATCATCTATTTTTTGGGGGTTATATCATGGCACAAATTTGGCCCGTCGCTGCTACCGGGTTAAGGGTAGGAAGAGAGCTGAAAGAACTGTATATGTATAGTGCCGCTAATACACTTTTTCAGCATTGTGTATTTTAACGAAAGGTAACGGAGGATTAGTTGTAGTACTCGTATTTAGTATTTTTATTTCAATTTAGAAGGGCAGAGTGAAATCAACCATTCATATACAATAGCGCTAATTTGGTTATGGAACAGATGACTTGGTGCTGAAGAAGAACGAGGAAGGTGGAATAGGAGGAGGGCGTGGTGATGGTCGTCTAATTGTATATTTTATTTTTTTGTACAGCACATTTTACAAGGAAGACTTTTGTTTGATACACCCTTTCTGATAGTACTTGCAGCGTGTTTTCTTATTAATTCCTACGCCAGTTTGTTTTCCTTTCTCATTTTGCCTTTATTGTGGCCTTATAAATGTTGACATGATCTTTTCTCTGCCTTTCAAATTTAACACTTCTTTTTTCATTCATATCTATTCCTGTCGCCTGATTCCTGTTTGCATTTATCTTGGTTACGGCTCCTTTGACATGCTGCCTCGACACAGGAGCATCTATTCACTTCGGCATTGATTATCCTCTTCAGATATTACGACCCTTTCTCTTAGATTTCCTCGAGGATGACGTGCGAGACTGCGAGAAAGAGTGAGTGAAAGAAAAAACCTAGTAACTTCCCTTATCACCTTTCTCTCATAACCTTGTCTCTTTTCGCCATGTCCTCTTCTCCTCGTCCTTCTCCTTCTCCTCCGCCGCCACCTGTCGGGTCGTGCAGGTGGCGAGAGGCGGCGAGGAAAATCCCGAGCAAAGACGATATCATCCCCTGAGAACAGCAGCAGCATCTGCCTCTTGGGGGGGGGGGGGGGGGGAGAGAGAGAGAGAGAGAGAGAGAGAGAGAGAGAGAGAGAGAGAGAGAGAATAGTAGCCAAACGATAAATATACAAACAGACATACACACAGACAGACACACAGACAGACACACAGACAAACACACAGACAGACACACAGACAGACGCACAGACAAACACAGACAAACATAGACAGACACACAGACAAACACAAACAAACACACAGACATACACACAAACAAACACACAGACAAATATGGACAGACAGACAGACTTCCAAAAATGTTATCGGATAAATATACAACATTCATCAGTAGCGACATACCACAAAAAGCAATAACGTGAGTGCCGGTATTACTCACGATATATAAAAAAAAGAATGCATAAAAAGATTGGCAGCTCATTGAAAGGCCATAAAAATAAACATAAAAATAATAGATACGGAGATAGATTGATATTCATAGTATTTTTCCTTGTATAATAAAGAAAAAGAAAACGCTAATATTTTAACGGCTTTTTTTTTCGCGTATTTCCTTCCCTTTTCCTCTTCTATAGGTCTTTTCTTTCTCTTCCCATTCTTATCGTGTCTATATCTCCGCATTTTTCCCTTTATTCCTTCATTTCCTTTTTTTTTCTCCCTCTCTTCCAATTTTTTTCTATCTTTCTCCTTTTCCTCTCTTCTTCTTCTATTTATTTTCTCTTTCGTTACATGGCTTATTTTCTTTCCCCATCTTTGCATTCTCAGTTATCCCTTTTCCTTTCCTTGTCATCCTTTTTGACTTTCCTTTCTCGTTCTACCTTTCTCCTATTTTCTTCTCCTAAATAAAGTGTTATCTCCACCATTTTTCATTCCTTAGTTCCCATGACACTTTCTCCTCAACCCTTTCTACTTGTTTCATCATATTCCTTCCCTTTCTCCTCTTCTTCTTATCTCATTTTCCGTCAATACTCACCTTCCTACCTGTTTTTTCTTACTCTCTCTTTTTGTCTTCACCTTCCTATCTCTTTTCCTTCAATACCTTCTGCCCTCTTTAATCATACTCCTTTCTGTTATTTTCTTTTTCGTATGTCCTTTCTCTCAACACATCTTCCATCCTTCTTCTTAATACTCTCTCCCTTTCTCTTCTTCCTCTCATCTCCTTTCCCTCAACTCACACCTTCCTACCTGTTTCATCATATTCCCTCCCTTTTTCTTCTTCCTCCCATCTCCTTTCCCTCAACACACACCTTCCTGCCTATATCATAACACTCCCTCCCCCTCCCTTTCTCTTCTCCCCATCTCCTTTCCCTCAATACAGATCTTCCCTCTCTTGAAGTATTAGTGTTTCATTATCCGAACTCGCTGTTTCAACACAAAAACTAAAACGTTCTTCTCGTCATCCACCGCAGAAGTAAAACAAAATTACCAGACTAAAGAAACATAATGCTGACAACTCGGTAAAAAAAAAAACGCGAAAAAAACGATAAATTGCAAAGGGAAGTATTAGGAATAAAACTCGACTAATCAGGACATGAATTTGACTTGCAGTGACTGGTTGTCGATATTTTTTTTTGCGTATTTTTTTTAAAGTTTTCACGTCGTTTTGTGGCTCAGCTTTTTTTTCATTAATTAAGTTATGTCTAATTTACTGTTCGTATGATTCATGTTTTGGGATATATTGAAGGAATAAGGTTGTGTGAGTGTGTAGAAGTAATAATAATAATAATAATAATAATAATAAAAATAAAAATAATAATAATAATAATAATAATAATAATAATAATAATAATAATAATAATAATAATAATAATAATAATAATAATAATAATAATAATAATAATAATAATAATAATAACAGGTTTAATAACGTATGGCAACCGTTAAGCTGAAAATGTACAAATTAAAAATAAAATAAAATAATACTAAATAGGCTACACTAAAGGGAGGGAGAGGGTGGGAGGTGGTTTGGGAGAGCTAAAAATAGACAAAAAGGAGAGGGAGGGTGGTGTGAAGGGGACACTTAGAGGGTGGCGGCGAGGTGAAAATCTGCACCGCGGCCCTTTAGGTGTGACTTTCACTGCTAGGCATTGTTTATCATCCGCACAATTGCTTGCACTGCGCTACGTTGTTGTTGTTGTTGGTGGTGTGTGTGTGTGTGTGTGTGTGTGTGTGTGTGTGTGTGTGTGTGTGTGTGTGTCTGCGTGAAGGTTTGTTTATCTGTGAATGTGTCTTTGTATGTGAAAATCATGGTTGATATGAAAATAAACGAGACCGTTAGATGAGCCTCACATTCAAAGTCTTGTACAATACCAAACGCATGTATATGATTTGCTAAATTATTAAAGAAATAAAATTTGATGGGAGAATAGGGAGGGGTGCATCATTCACCGAACGCCCCACAGAGTGCACCCCGACTCCGAAGCCGTTGTCGTCACTTCCTCTACCGCTGCTGCAGCCCCCAGATGTAGATTATGGCGGCAGTGAGGGCCAGACCGGCTTGAGCGGAAATGTAAACATATTACCAATTATGTGCAAGTGAAATCCTGAGACTCATCTTCGGGGGGCGCGTCTGCGTTGCTCACAAGTTCATTTTCCTTGAGGTCTTCGTGTTCCATAATTAATTTGTGGTTTACTTCTTTCATGCATCCTTGTGTGGGCCACATTATCCACATGCGTATCTGGCAGATCAATCCCGGGACAATTAGAATCCCGTGGGAAAAAAAATGTTCTGGCAAGAACTCTCTCCGGGACGAGGCGAGTGATGGTGGTTGTGGCTGCCCCGGAAGGCATCCATTCGTAGAATAGGTAAGCGATCCGATGATGCCAAGCGTTGATTGGTCCTTCCTGCACCATCGACGGACAGTCCTTCCCTAGGCCGTGTCCACCACCACGATTTTGTCATTAAGAGGGTCATCCTTCGGCAGGGCTGATATTCATGCATGCTTTATTTATCTTTTGAACTTCCGCGAGGTCTAGGGGATCCTGGACCGATATTTTATAAAAGGATTTCAAATTGTTCGGTAGCTTTACATCAGTTATGTCATGCTTTGCCAGTGCTCCTCAGTGAACACACACACACACACACACACACACACACACACACACACACACACACACACACACACATTGGTGTAATATTTTTGGCCATATATTTGTCGTGTCGTTTCTACGTGATAATGATTTTGCACAGTTCTCGCGTCACGACATGAATGTCATATTTTATGAAGTGAATACGATAAATGTTTATTTATCCAAGCGATTCATCACCATTTATTTATTTTTGCTGCGCCAGTTTCGTGAAAAAATTATGAATAAAAACGCCACACCCGCCACACAGCCACTCCGGTGACACGCCCAGCCACATTAACATGGATGAGGAGCAGCGGCCGGGTGGGACTGGGACACCTTCCCTTAGATGCCGACACACCCACATTTGTACACTAGGTTGTGTGGATGATCGCGTGGGTGGCTGAGTGGATAGCGTGACGGTGCCGCGTTCAGGACGACGCGAGTTCGCGCCCTGCCCGGTGACACCAAGCAGGGACTTTTCAGCCGCCACCGAATGGCTTAAAACTACCCACATGCTGTCCAAAAGACCACCTATCAACCCGGACTCTAGATTTTAGGATTAAAGATGAGCTCCGGGAGAGCAGCATGAGCCAATGCAAGATGGCGCCACTATGAACACTTGCCTGCGCCACAACGGGCTGGGTCATACCATCAGGCCCCTCCAAACAAGCCTACCGGCACCACAGGCGAAAACGTAAACACACACACACACACACACACACACACACACACACACACACACACACACACACACACACACACATACACACACCAAAAATGTGCAGGAGTAAGAATGATTCTTATAACAAGCTAAAGTAAATAAATGTTGTAATATAAGTAACGGAACGCATTGAGAGTGAGAAAACACACTGCTTGAGTACAATATGAAGAAAGGTTTAACGGACTGTGTGTTGTGAAATGATGGTTTGTTAGGAAGGTGAGTGATAGGGGAAAACCAAAAGAAAGGGAGAGAAGTGTAGTTAAGAGACGTAGCAATAGAGAAGAAAGAGTTACGAAGTGCAGAGGGTATCTTAATTAAGAGACATATGATAGAGGGAGACTGGGAAGCTGAAGTAGTGTAGGTGTTGTGTAGTGTTGAAGTGTTCGGAGAAATGAGTGTTGAGGGTTTGTTATGAGAGAGGGACTGGTGGTTGGGGAGAGTATGTAGTGTGTGTGTGTGTGTGTGTGTGTGTGTGTGTGTGTGTGTGTGAGTTTAGTCGATATGTAGTGAATGACAGCGTGGTAGGGATAATGTGGTGGATTGGTGGATAGCGGGGAAGTTATTAGTGAAGTGTGCTTTGTGGAGTGTTTGTATGGTGGGAAAGTGGACTGAGGATGGACAGAGGAGGAACAGAGTGGGGAACTAATGGTGTGGCAAAGAGTTGTATGGTGAAGCGAACACGTAGCAAGGGATTGTCTCGTGGAGTGTGGATAGACAGGGTTGTGTATAGAACAGTGCGATTAATAGTGGAGAGGTGCATTGGTATTGTGAGGGATAGAATGGCAGGTAAGGTGCTGTGGAGTGGTGGAGTAGCAAAAGATAGTGAACGTATGGTGAGGGGGGGGCGGTGTTTGACGGTCAGTGTCTATGTAACGAGGGATAGAATGGAAGATCGAGTGTTATAGTGTGTTAGGCAGTGGTGGGAGATAGTGAGCTTGTGGTAAGTGGGAGTTGAGCGTTTGATGGGCAACGTGTGGCGACGGGCAGCGTGCTTGGGAGTGGAGAGGCGTCTTGCTGTCCGCTGGGGGTGTGAAGAACGCCCCACCCACTTCCCTGTCCGTGTGATGGGAACGCTTGGCACCAGGGACTGAGGAAAAACAAGGGGCGGGAGTAGAGATGCTTGCGTCTTAGATGATTTTCTGGCGTTGTCTGTAGCGAGAAGAATCATGCCCAGTTTTACAGTCCAATAGAGCAAGTTTGTAAGCTCCTCAAGCAAACACAGGATATGATGAAAATTCCTTGTAGCTCAAGTGTTTGACGTTAATATAAAAAGGAAGAGGGTATTTTAGGAAACTACACAGCAAATCTCTTTTATTAGTATCTGATATTGAGTAGAAATAACGGATCATTGTGGAGAATATAGTTTGGTTAGGCGCCTACAATGACTCGGTTTTGGACTGTCGAACTGGCGTGTAGGTGTGTGTTTGCTATAGTGTATGTTTAGTGTCTTTTGAATCTTTAGAAGATCTCGTCAGCCTCCAGAAGTTTTTATCAGTAGTGTTCATGAGGTCTTGTCGGTTGTCGGAGCTTCCTGTCACTGCTCATAATGGCATTTCATATAGTTTTCAGAAGTGATTGCCATTGCTCCTGTTAGTCTTCAAAGATTCTTATCAGTGTTCAGAAGGTATCGTCATTTTTTGGAAATTTTCGATAGGGCAAAAATGGAAATAAAATCCAAGAGAATAAAAAACCCAATGAAATAAAAAAAGAATTAACGAGACCAGCAAAACGTAAACCAAGAAACTATCAACACTTTCGAGTCCTGCTAATAAACACCACAATCCTAATAGACTAACCTCATAATAATACTCTCTCGAGGTTAAAAGGAAAAGGAATACTGCGAAATAACGCCGCGCACAATTTCCTGCAATGCTCTTTTGTGCTAATGACTTGCGTTCCTCAATACCCATCTGGCGGCTACACTCAATTCCGGGGCGAGATGGAAGGCGCTTAGCCCGGCTTCTGTTCAACCCCTTTTCCGGGAAGGTGAACATTGCTGACCCGGATGCCTAAGTTCGCATGCTTCTCGGCACGCTGCAAATACTCCTCACTCTTCACTCATCCTCATACCCACTCACTCCCTCGCTTTTCACATTTTCTTTATCCATCCTCCAGCTTATACTCTTTACTCGTCCTCGTTTCCCGAAGGTCTGAGTTTACCTGCTTCCATGTGCGTTATTAATAGCCTTAATTCATCCTTGTAAATTATTCTAAAACTCATTCGTTATTTTTTTTTACGGCGGCGTCCTAAAGTTTAAAAGCATATATATACGTGTTTAGACAACTCGTATGTCCCCTCATCAAATTAATATAACTCTAAATATAATACCTGCAGCAGCAGCAGCAGCCCTCATATATCGAAGTAAACAGCTAAAGAGGAAACTACATTTGGTGATCAAATTCGATATCTTCCTCACTTCCCTTTAAAGAAACAGAATTTTGACGGACATTATTTCTCTTCATCTCTATGGACTTAGCCTGTCACAATTATCGCAAGGAATTAACAATGATAATGAAAAATTCGTATATTACCTGAATATGAGGGTACAGAAGGCGACAGAAATACAGGCCGAGACAAGTATTGATGTATATCCATGTATCCACGCACCTGATACGCACACAGACAATATAACACACTCACAAACTCGCTGCGACGAAATGTAATGATAAACAAGTGAGCGGAGATAGTTGGTGAAAGAGGTGTTAGGAGGGTGTACAGGTGAAGGATGTGTTAAAGGGTGTCCAGGTGAAGGAAGGTGTAGGAGATGCTCAGAGGAAGAGAAGGGAGGCGGGATGTAGGCAGGTGAAGGAGGTGTCGTAGGTGCGCAGGTGAAGGTGGTGTTGAAAGCTGCACAGGTAAGATGGGAGGAGGAGGGGGAGGTAGTATAAGTGAAGGTAAGAAGAATAGAGGAAGGTGTGCAGGTGAGAGGTATGGATAAAGATGCATAGATAAGAAGGGAGAAGTTGAAGGAGGTGTTGGAGGCTGCGCAGGTAACAAGGATGGAGGAAGCTGCGCAGGTGAGATCTGAGGAAGCAGGTGCTGGTGACCGCGGGGGACGAGCGTCTAATACCTGCGAATCCATTAATAGCCGGCACAGTCATGAGGGACTCTACCTGTCCACCGTAATGAGCTTCCGTCGAGCATAATGTCGCGCCTGTCACAATGCTGAAGCCGGGGCTGGTGACGAGGAGGAGGAGGAGGAGAGAAGATGGAAGGGAGACGTGACGGAAGAGAAGGGTTGGGAGAAGAGGAGGAAAGAGGAAGAGCAGACAACTAGAAACAATAAGAAAACGACAGAAGAGTAAAAGGAAAGTGATAGATAAGAGGAGGAGGAGGAGGAGGAGGAGGAGGAGGAGAGGGATATGGAAGGAAAACACAACTGAGGAGAAGGGAAAAGAAGAGGGAAGAAGAGATAAGAAGAGACAAGAAACATAAAAAGGATAAGAAGGAATAAGGAAAAGCGGAAAGGCGGAGGAGAAAGAGAGAATTAACAGAAAGACAAGAAATAAGAGGATTGGATAACTTAAAGGAAAGGAGAAAAGCTAAGGGAAGGCGCAAGAATGGAGGCAGAGGAAAGCGGAAGAGCGATGTGAAGGATGAAGAGAGAGGAGGAAGACGGAAGGCTGGCAGGGAATGGGAAAGAAGGTGGAAGAAGGAAGAGGGAAGGATTGATAGGAAGTGGAGGAGGAGGAAGAGGAAGAGGAAGAGAAGATGGGGATGAGGGAGGAAGGCGAAGACGTAAGGGCAATGACGAAGGGGGAGGAAGATAGATAGGAAGACTTAGAGGAGAATAGGGAAGAGGGAGAGGAGAGGGAGATCGGGAAGGAAGGAGGAAGGGAGGGATCGAGGAAGGGAGACAAATGAATCTGTTGAAGGCGTTAAGGACGAACACACTACATAAGGTTTGAGAGGACGATGAGGAAGGGAGACGACGAGGGAAGTGTGATGATGATGGCGATGATGATGGTCTATAATGCTAAAGAGGAGAAGAAGGAAGGGAAACGGAGGAGAGAGAAATTTGAAGAGCTTCCATAATATTAAAAAGGAAAGAGAGGGAGATAAAGAGAAAAGTGAACGAGGAAGGGAGATGGAGAGAGAAGCAAAGTGATGATGATTAATGAGAGAGAGAGAGAGAGAGAGAGAGAGAGAGAGAGAGAGAGAGAGAGAGAGAGAGAGAGAGAGAGAGAGTATTGATTGACCGTGAAAGGGGTTTGATTAGAAAATAAGTGACTCACTCGGCTATTCACTTCCAGACGTCGCGGAAGCTCCTGGTTATCGCTACATGGCAACGAAACTTGAGCATGTTAACAAAATAATAAAATGACCAAACAAATAACTGTTTGTCGTGAGCTGCGGTGACCCTGATGTTGAAAATAAACTGTGCCCCAAGCAATAGGTTCTTACCCTTAACTAATTCAAGGACCAAAGAGACGGAAATGAACGCCGATGCAAAGGTTATTTTAATATATACTTTCCATTTTACTTTTAATAATCTCTCTCTTTTTCTCTTTCTCTGCTTTTATCTTTCTCATTTTTACTATTTTTCTCTTTTTTGTTGCTTTCCATTTTAATATTTCTAATCTCTCCTTTTTTCTCTATCTTTTTCATTTTTTTCTCTTTTCCATTTTTTCTGCTCTCTCTCTCTCTCTCTAAGTCTCTGAAACTGTCTTTTTAACTCCATTTCCTCACTATCAACAACCTTAATTTCCTACGCAAGCTTATTCGAATAATCTTAAGTAGCATTAACCCTTTGCTCTGATATCACAAGTGTCTTCTTCAGTTACATATACACAATTATACACACGGACAGCCTTGTTTTATTGTTAAGTCTGCTCTATCTAACAATGATATAATAACAGGTTCAATTTTCAGTCTTTATGCAGATATGTTTGTCGTTTGGGCTACACTCGAGGCCATTCAACTTAATGTCCCAGGTTTATCACGCAGTCTCACCTAAATGACTCGAGTGCTTAGGGGAGACTTGCATGAAGAGGAGGAGAGGCAAAAGTAGGATAGGAGGAGGAGGAGGAAGACGATGAAGAGATAAATGAGGAGGAGGAAGATAATCAGAGTAAGAGGACAAGGATGCTGATTGTAAAAGAGGACAGTGGGAAAAGGGGGCAGGGGAGACAAGTGGTGTTTAAGATTATCATTAGGAAGAGGAGTGAGGAAAATTGGGCTAATGTCCTGAGAGATGCCGAGGAACGTGAGGAAGAATGAAGATAAACAAAAATTAGATTGTATTCCAGGGAGCGATATTTTCTTTCTACTTTTTGTGTTGTTTTATGCACGTGAAAAAATGCTTCGTGTTCGTTTTTGGTTTGCCCGCTACTATTTACTTTCCTTGATTTCATGAGAGCTGCTGTCCTTTATTCTTCTATGATTGTCTTTAAATAGGTTCCACGTGATATTGGTTACAGGGACATTTAAGTGATCCAAAGCTGTTTACGTGCTAGGTTGAGATTAGCTTACCTATAGTTTCGTATCACGGACAGCTTAGTACTAATACTGAAAGGAATTAAGGAAGAGGAGGGGGGCTGGATATTAAAAAGGAGAACATTATGTAAAAAAATGCAAAAGGTACGGTTGGGAAAAAAAGACAAAAGCGGACTAGTAAAAGAAGGATAAGGTGAAGGAGGTGGAGGAGCAGAGCGGGGACACAACTTTAAGGTAAAAGAGGAGAAAGACGCGCACCTGTCCATCAGCTCGCTCCAGGTGTCCGCCCGTGAGCCCCCGAAGTAGGAGGAGGAGTGAGGAGTAGAAAGAAGAGCAAAAGAAAGGTAAAGAGAAAGTTTTTTGAGGTTAATGAGGGAAGAGGGAGCTGGGAAAGTGAGTTGAGAATAAGGGACGTGACAGAAAATAACTAGAAAAGGTGAGGAACATATGTGAAGGATGATTGAAAAGGAAAAGTTGAACAAAAACACAAATATTGAAAAGTAAAGAAAGGGGTTTAGTCTGAGGCAAAGAAATGGAGAGAGAAAGAGTAGTAAAAAATGGTTAAAAAATACATCATGGAAAAGCAAATACAGAAAGGTGTTTAAATAGTAAGATGAATATAGGGCAGCATAAAGCGGAGTTCTGTTGTCCAAAATAGAAGGTGAAAAGGTAGAGAGTTCTTAGGCAAAACAACACGAGTGAGAAAAAAAAAATTTGCAAAGAAAAACAAGGATAGGACGAGAAGAAAGATGGCAAATGAGGGGGAAGGGGGAAGAAAGGTGAACCGTAATATGAAAAGGGAGGGAGGTAATGAAGAGGGGAAGAAATTAGAAGAGGGAAAGAGGAAAAGGGGAGAGGAGCGCCTGCTGAGTAGTTCCTTCCCATTAACGGACGAACAGGAAAAATGTGTACAGCAAAGTGTATTTTGTGTTAGTGTGTGCGTGTATGTTTTCGTGTCGGTTATCACAACGAGATAGCAGAAATGAACACACACACACACACACACACACACACACACACACACACACACACACACACACACACACACACACACACACACACACACACACACACACACACACACACACACACACACACACACACACACACACACACACACACACACACACACACACACACCACCACCATAAGAGCAGGTAATCCTCACGTTTCTTTTCATTTTTCGTAATTTCAAATGTTTTTTAGTTGATATTCATGTGTATTTTAAAATGTTTTGGGAGGTTGTTTGCCTGATTTTAATAGTTCGCGGATTACCATTGCCTGACATGGACGGTGTTGCAGCTGCTGACATTTATGAGCGTAGCAAATGTAAAGACCAACTCTAGAATTTGTGTGCATTCATGTAAAAATACTCATACATAGTGTATGCATACATGAATACGTAAGTACGTACATTCTGCAAACATGAATAATCCTCTCATACACACACACACACACACACACACACACACACACACACACACACACACACACACACACCACACACACACACACACACACACACAGGGGGCACATCCCCCGTGATGAGTAATGGATCGTTTGTTTTCCCTTCGCGGCCGTGGACGGCTCAGGTGGGGAGGCTTAATTGCAGGTAAAGCCGACCACGGGGCGCGCCGTGTAGCCGATGGTAATGATAGCCGTGTGATGGTGAGGAATGATAACGATAATTTTGCAATAATGATAATATTAATAATAATAATAATAATAATAATAATAATAATAATTGCATATACACGAATAAATTTATAAATAAGCTCAACCGAAGATTATTTTAAGTTCTCCAAATACATCTGTCTGTATGCGAATGTGAATATGTGTGGAGCGCTGGCACGCACACACACACACACACACACACAGAGAGAGAGAGAGAGAGAGAGAGAGAGAGAGAGAGAGAGAGAACCCACATACACACACCATCACCTCCCCGAAACACACACACACACACACACACACACACACACACACACACACACACACCGTAAACCTCAAGGAAAAATGAAGGAAATCTTTGGCACTTTTCCATTTAATTTTATCGTGTTCGTAGCCCTCCAAATCCCCTTGTCCATTACCCTTCTGTTTCGCCCTCCTCTAATCCCCTCCATCCCGCCTTCCTTTCTCGCGTAAACCTTTCCTCTTTTCCTTCAACGTCTTCTTCCTTGGGTTATTTTCCTCCGTTTTTTCTCTCTTTCGTTTTCTTCTTTATTTCTGTATTTATTTTGTTTCTACTTGTTTAATCTTGTCTTTCATGCTCTTCTGTTTCCTCGTCACCCCGACTCACTAATTGTCTTTGAATGTGTGTGATAGCATTGAAAGAAGAGTTGATTTTACAAGAATAATTATCCTTTGTTTAGTTATATAATGAGGTTGGTTGGATGAGTTTTGTTGTTTCATTCTCTGTGTCTCTGTCTCTGTCTGTTTGTCTGTCTCTCTCTGTCTATGTCTCTCTCTCTCCTCCTTCCTTTATCCTCCTCCATCCTGGTATTTCTTACATCTCATCTTTTCTCTTTCTTCTCGTCTTCTTTTTATCTTTATCCTTTCTCTTCTTTCGTGCTTCCATAATCCTCTTTTTCTCCTTCTCGAAGCCGCTCTTCTGTTCATTCTTCTAAGTTTTCCTCTCTATTTTTATTTATTTATTGTTTGATCTTCCTCCACCGCTTTCTCTTCTTCCTTCCTCTTCTTCCATGCACTATTACTCCTTTTTTCTCCTTTTCTTTCTTCATTCTTTGGTTTCATTCTTTGGTCTTTCTTGATCTCCACTTTTATCTAATTGCTTTTTCTTCCTCCTTCCTCTTCTTCCATGCGCTTTTCCTCCTATTTTGTCTTTTCTGATTTTCTTCCTTTCCTTTCTTCCTCTTTCTTCTTACATCCGTCTCTCTTGCTCTGGTTCTATCTATATCTCTCTTTCTATCTGTCTATCTATATCAGTCTATCTATCTATCTCTTCTCCCAGCATTCGTGTTTCCTTTATTCCTTTTCAATATCTCTTTCATTCATTTCCCGTTGCCAGTCTTTTTTTTTTCTCCTCTTTCTCCTCCTCCTGCCTCAACACTTCACATTTCATCTCGTCTTCCTTTCACACACACACACACACACACACACACACACACACACACACACACACACACACACACACACTTCAAATTCATACTATTATTATTATGCTTCAGTCATTTGCAATTCATTCGCTGCTTCCCTTCCCTTTCGTCTCTGTGATAGCGCATCATTTTTTTCCCTCTTTTTCTTTTCCATTCACATTTGCTAAGTTTTACTCCCTCTCGTTCCTCTTCTATCCCTTCCTTTCTTATGTGTTTTAACCGTAAGACTATAAACAGGAGAAGGGAAATATAACACGAGAAAACAATAGTAATAAAAAAATACTAACTTGCTTAAAGAGGGAATTATAACCATTTGCGTGTGTAGATTATAGAGGGAGGAAAGGACGTAGAGGTGGAGGAAGGGATAAGATGAGTAAAGGGAAAAGGGAGGTAAGTAGAGTTAAAGAGGGAGATAAACTGAGACGGAAGAGGGAAGGAATAAAGAAAAGAATGAAGAAATGAGGTGAACCGCTAGAAAGAGGGTGAAAGAGAAGGGAAATGACAGAAGGGTGAGAGGAAGAAGTGACGGTGAGGTTGAGAAGTTTGGAAAGGAGTCTCGGGGGGATTATTTTTAGGGCAACGGAGGCAGCTTGAGGGCAAAAGGGAAAACGAAAAGACCGGTTAAGCGCGGCTCCTGTAAAGAATAAAAGATGGAAGGTGAAGGTCAAGGTGGGGCGTGGGCACGGAACAAAGAATGGAAGGGATTAAGGAAGCAAGGGATGAGGAGTTGGGAGAGATGCAGAGAGGGGATGAAAGGAAGAGTGGATTAAAAGGGGAAAGGAAGTGAAAAAATGATGGGAAAGCGGAAGCAGGAAATTGGTTTAAACTAGGGAGGAAAAAGATGAATGTATTGCTAACATTGCAGGGATGATCACGAACTGCTTTGGTTTGGGGCAACACATCTGGAATGAAAAAAAAAAAATGCTTAGTAATTTGATAACTGCAACAATAGGAAGGAGCTTTTTTGTCGGAGGGAGTTACAACTGCACTGATTGTAGCGATTTATCCAAGGCATTGATAACACTGCAAAAATAAAGTAATTGCTGGGGGATTTTCCAACACTGCAGTAATATAAAAGACATTTGTGGTGTTGACAAACCTGCGTGGTTGGGAAGAAGTGTGTTGGTAAATTAATGATGACTGTAGGAAAGCTGACTTCGAGGTGTTGGTAACAATGAGACGGACTTCTTTCGGGAAACAGTGGGTGCAGTGGTTAGCACGCTCGGCTCACAACCGAGAAAGCCCGGGTTCGATTCCCGGTCGGAGCGGAAAAATTTGGGCGGCTTTTCCGATACTCTACGCCCCTGTCCACCCAGCAGTGAATGGGTACCAGGTATTAATCGGGGGTTGTGTCCCGTCTCCTGGGATTTGTTCCCTTCTCCTATAATTTCTTCCCCTTCTGTCTCTCTCCGGCATATGACCACAGATGTTGCGCCGACTAAACGAAACTTTCCAACTTTCCGGAAACAGTAACATAAGTGTAAACCCTCACTCTCCCTGAAGAAACAAGGTGTCCAGTCAATGTATTCTGACAGTCCTAACGCATAGGGCTTAGAAACTTGAGCTTCACAAACGATTTAGAGATAGTCGAGAAGAGCACACAGAGAAAAGGAGAAGAAAATGCTGGCTATCACGTAGAGAGACGAAAGACGAGGTAAAGGGATAAAATTTGAGGATTTGCCAGAGCCGAATGGAGCACACTAACGTCAGATTGAGGTTTTGAACGTCTGGAATATTCTTTGCCAAGCTGTGGACTAGTTATGACTGAGGCTGAGGATATTGCAAGGATGAGGTGCATACAACTTTTGCTGGTGAAAGAATGGAGATGTTACGGATGTAGATAATTGAGTACATAGATGAAGAAAAAGGCGGCTTGGGGTTACAGAGAACACTCCCGGAATGGCTGGGTCAAAAGTGATGGGAAAAAGTTTGCGTAGTGCCTTATATCGGAAACCTTGCCCTAAAATATCATCTTGCCTGTTCTTTTCACATCCACCTTAAGTTTCTGCCCCCCCCCCCATACCCACCCACCCACTCCCCTTTCCTCCCTCCTTATCTTGCTCGCTCGCTCTAGCTTTCTCTACGTCCTTCCCCTTCAGGTCGCCACTCAGCTACAAACGCTCCACTACCCCAAGATTGATGGACTCCCCGTATAGGTGGTGATTGTATGGGGTGGGGGGAGGGGGTGTATGGATATGGAAGGGGGGGTTGTACCGGAAGGGAACTTTAATCAAAACCTGTATTTCCTTCTCCACAGGTGCCCTTCTAAGAGTAGATCTACCTCCTCGTCCGCCTCCTCGATTTCCTCCTATACGTCTCCCTCCTCCTCCTCCTCTTCCTACTACTACTACTACTACTACGATTACTCCTCGTTCTGATTATCTTTAGTTGTTTTCTGTTCCTCCTTATATTCTGCTGGTGTTCCCTTTGATTATGTTTCTGCCATATATTTTCATTTTCTGGCCTTTTCTCTTTTAATCTAAGTATTTTTTTCTCGTCGTCATTCCCCAATTCCTGTTCTTTTCTCTATTTTCATTATTTCTCTTTTCTTTATAAGTCGTCCTGTTTTCCTTCATTCATCCAATTATTTTCATTGCAATCGATATTATATTTCATTATTTTTTTTCATATCCACGAATCCGGTTTGTGATTTTACTTAACACGAGTATTTTTTTCATTTCCGAGCGAGATGGCGAAACAATATTATAGGGCATTGATAACAAGGATAATTTTCCAGGAGAAAGGCAACAAGGATGGGCAGAGAGATGCCGGTATCAGACATCACAACTACGTTTATTTTAGTAGTATGTTACTGCTGCTGTTGCCGCTGCTGCAGTTGTGTCACCTTCTTTCTATTGTTACGGTCCCCTTACTCCCTTGCCCCAGGTTCTCGGCCTTAGCTTCTTTAAATGAAACACAAATTTACCTGGGAGGGTCGCAGCGTTTCAAAGCTGGTGGGGAAATGTAGCTGCGCCCACTAAAATATTCCTCCGCCCGCGGTCTCTCGTTTTCTCTCTCCCTCCGTCTCTCTCACTCACTAGGGTATACTCACTTAATCCTATACCATATACATTCTAACACATCCTAAGTCATCATATCCTAACACTATCAACGTCAGAAATATTAACATCATAAATATCAATATCAGAAAAGCAGAAAACCAAAAAACAAAGTTGGTTCGCTGGAAGTGTTATGGCAGTAGTAAAAGAAAGGTGCAACTGCGGCGACCTTTGATTGAATAGAAATTTCAACCACTGTGGAAAGGATTTGTACGCACGAAGAGAATGTTTTTTTTTTGTTTGTTTTTGTTGTTGTTCTGGAATCCTTGCCAGTGTGTAACATTTTCTTTCCATATGTGTGCGTGTGGTGTGTACGTATTACTATGATGCCTGTGTGTGTGTGTGTGTGTGTGTGTGTGTGTGTGTGTGTGTGTGTGTGTGTGTGTGTGTGTGTGTGTGTGTGTGTGTTGTGGTTGTCGTGTTGTTGCAGTGTGTGTGTAGTACAGAAGAAAGATCATAATACCAACTTAAGTAAGAATAAGAGTAAGAGTAAGAGGAGAGCAGAGTCAGACAGGTTAATGCCACTCAGAATCATGCTGGTTCGGCTGCTTTCCACTACCCCGCACGAGCCGCCCAACCCTGCCAAGAAGACTGTGTAGTGGAGCCCAAGTCGTGAGCGCCGCGTGTGTTGCCTGGCCGGGCTCGTAAAAGGAAGTGATTACAGCATCCACTCGGCGACGGCTTTCCTTAATACGCTCGGCGGGGCGCGTGAGTCCAATTAACAGCATCTGCAAACACCACGTGATGAGAGTTAATGCTAAAGGTTAGGAGAGAGAGAGAGAGAGAGAGAGAGAGAGAGAGAGAGAGAGAGAGAGAGAGAGAGAGTTATTATTTTTTTGTTGTTGTTTTCTTTACGCTGTGCTTGGAAAGTTTCTCGGGGAAAAGAAAAACAGATAGTGAAGAACCGATAACAGGATTTTGGCTGGACGTGAGATGGAGAAGGATGGGAGGAGGAGGAGGAGGAGGAGGAGGAGGAGGAGGAGGAGGAGGAGGAGGAAGAGAAAAAGGAAACAGAGGAAGAGAAAGAAGAGTGAAAGAAAGAAGAGTAAGATAATCAAGAGGAGGAGGAGAAGGAAGAAAATGAAGTGGAAGATTAGGAGGAGGAAGCACAAGAGGAAGGGTAAGGGGATGAAGGATAAAATGGGCAGGATAGACAAAAATGAGTCAGGCAAAAAATATGGAGAGCATGATCGTGTGATTTTCAGTATTGGGAAGGATAAATCATTCTGCGTTTTCTCATTTTTTTTAACGAAACAAACGAAAACATTTTCTTATGCATCACTCTCTATTTCTTCTAGGTCTTGGGTCTTTCCTGAATATTAGATCACATAGATATCGAGAATGTAGGTAATTTGGTAAGGAGGTCCAGTTTTCTTCGTGATTAATATCGTAAACTGCAAACACACACACACACACACACACACACACACACACACACACACACACACACACACACACACACACACACACACACACACACACACACACACACACACACACAACCCCCACACACACACACACACAAATACAGGTCAATGCAAAAATAAATAAAAAGGTAAAATGTGTAGCCCCAGCAGGTTATAATTAAGCTGCCTGTGCCAAAACGGACCACATGGCGTTGCAGGTGAAGTCTCCGGTAATTAGCTGAGCAAGGTAGTAATGCTCTGGATGCTGCGGCGATACGAGGAGGAGCTGATGCTAATTGGAGCAGACATGTGAAGAAGGAGATGGGAGCAGGTGGAGCGTGTTGTGTTTATAGTGGTTGTAGCAGTAGTAGTGGTATTGGTAGTAGTTGTAGTAGTAGTGGTGGTGGTAGTAGAAGTAGTAGTAATAGTAGTAGTAGTAGTAGTAGTAGTAGTAGAAGTAGTTGCAGTTATGATGGTTAGGTTTGGTTATTAATATTTTTGGTTGTTAAGTATAGCTCCAGTTTTTTTTTTTTTTTGTCATTTTAAGGTTGCTAGAAAGGCGTTGGTGGTGTTGGTGGTGGTGTTACTTGTGGTGTTAGTAGCTGAGGTGGTGTTTAAGGTGGTGATTGTGGTGGTGGTGGTGATGGGTGTTAGTGGTGAATATTGGAAGAAATTAGTTGTGAGAATGAATCAGGTTGTGTGTATGTGTGTGTATGTGTGTGTGTGTGTGTGTGTGTGTGTGTGTGTTCATCGGTCTTTCACTTAATTTGTATTCGTTGATTTTTCTACTCCGTCCTCTAGTTTGCCAAAAAAATCAGATTTCGTAAATAAATCGGGTTCCTCTTTCTCTTTTACTGAATCCGCCAAAAAATTCAGTTTCTTTATATTCAAACCGTTTGATCTCCATGCTCCACTTTGTCCACTCCTTCAAAATTTTGCCCGTCTTTCATCTTATTTTGGGGGTCCTATCTGTGTATTCTGTCTATCTATCACTATCTATTTCCCAGTGCTCTCAGTCTGTCTCTGTTTGCCTGTCTCTGTCTGTCTTTTTCTGTCCATTTGTCTATCTGTCAATCTGTCTCTCTGTCCATCTGTCTCTCTGTCAATCTGTCTGTTTGTCACTTTGTCTGTCTGTCCATCTCTCTCTCTCTCTCTCTCTCTCTCTCGCTGATCCCCAACCCACTCCACGCTCAAGTTTTAAAATGTTTGATTATCTTTTTTCGCCTCCCGCCTTTCTTTCCTCCGTACCTCTTCAGCCTTTTTCTTTTCCTTCTGAAACTTTTGATCCCTCCAACACTTCCCCTTCCCTCTCCTCCTCCACGTGACCTTGAAGAGAAACCTGTGACTCTCTCTCTCTCTCTCACGTATATAAAAAGGTCATGGAAAGGTTCCATATGACATAAAGCAAAACAGGACAGCCGCATCATCGAAAAAACACGCACACACACACACACACACACACACACACACACACACACACACACACACACACACACACACACACACACACACACACACACACACACACCCCTCCTCTTCCCCCTTCCATACACACACACACACACATACAAAAAGGAAGGTGAAGGCACTGAGGCTTTGAGACACAATAAAATCCCGGGGTTCGATTTCACTTTGATCCCCGCGTTGTCAGCCGCCTCCAGGCCGCGGCGGGCGACGCGGCTCCCATTCTCTATCTGAAGCCGCATTCCGTTTTCTTTCTCCCGCCGCCCTTTGATGCTGCTGTTGGCCTCTTTCTGCCGTTTTTTATCTTCTTTTCGATCCTCAGTTTTGTTTATCCGTCGAGCTGTGTTGTGTGTGTGTGTATGTATGTATGTATGTATTCATGCATGTATGTATGTATGTGTGTGTGTGTGTGTGTGTGTGTGTGTGTGTATGGATGTATATATATTTGTGTATGTATTCTATGTACGTATGGTCTATGTACGTATGTGTGTATGTGTGTGTATGGATGTATGGATGTTTGTGTATGTATGTGTATATCTTTTTTTCTTTATCTATGTGTCCGTCAATCTATCTCGGTTTATCTATCTATATGTGTCTCTACCTATCTATCTATATATCCAGCTATATACGTATTTATCTATCTATATAGTTTTATTATTTTTTTTTCTTTTCTTAAACTTTGATCATGTAGGCTAAATGTTGTGCTACACATGTTACTTTGAATGTAAACTATCAAACAAATTTTTCGCCAACAGCTTCAGTGTGTATATGTGCAATGCTTCAATATGATAATAGCAGCGACTGTTTGCTTTTCTCATTTTCCGCGTATTCTCCTTCGCCTTGCTTGTTCTGATGAAAACAGTGAAGAGTTATATCTTTCCTCTTGTTATTCACTATTCACCGTGTCTCCCATGCATCGTCTTCTGATTTCCATAAAAGCATATCTGATATCTGCTTCTCATGAGTCCATTCCATCATCAAATCTTCTTATACATCCTGTTTTTACTGTTGCAGGCGGAATAAGATGGAAGTGTCCCTCGTACAACACTGCACACACCCACAGGCCGTGACGGGGTGAGTGTTATGATGATAGGTTGAAACAGAACATTTTGCTACGACTTTACTTACTTGTCGCTTCCCATTTTATCTTTTCGTAATTGCACGTTTTCAGTCTTGAATTGACTTTTTTTGACATTTTGCTCCTTTTATTTAACTATGGTGATATAATATATGAAGCAGGGGTCAACGGTTTCTACAAATGAAACTTCCGAATGCCCATATTTTTCTAGTTTAAGTGTACTTATTAGTGCTGACGGAAAAGCGGTGTCCCGTATATTTGTTTATTTTTCCAAAAGTTATTTTTATTCTAAATATGCTAGACAATATAAAATCCTCACATATGTGGGTTTTCAATACGATTACTTTTTTTTCGAGAACCTTTGTCATGATTCTATTTACCAAACAGAGAAACTTCAATTCCTGGAGAGAAATAAACCTTCAACTCCCTTTCCCCTCCCTCTCTACAGCTCTCAGAACACACCAACCCCTCCACCACTACTCCCACCCACTCTGACACCACACCTTACTCTCAACACCACCCCCTCCATCCCCCTACTCCCCCCCCTCCACCTTAACCCTCCCAGCCACAATTCTCCCCCTCCCCTACGGTACACTACATTCCCCCTCTACACCTACCCGTTTCAATACAATAACTTTTCATCCTCTCCGCCTACTCACCTTTCTTCACTTCCACCCAGAATAACACGTTAACCATTACCGCCCTCATCCACTTTTAATACATACAACAACCATTCTCTTCCCACAACACCTTCTTATATCATCATTACTGACAATCATTCCACTACCTTCATGCGCAATACCACAGGTTCTTTCCACATCCAGTTACCACAAGACCAGAATCTGTCTTGCTTTCTTACATCAAATCCATCAAGCCAAATTCAATTCTACGTACTCTAATCGGATATAATCTTGCCAAGCGTAATCCACTCTGACCTTTTCTAAGCGGGCACACTCTGACCTTCCTTTTTATGCTCTTACCTGATCTTACCAAATATAATCCAATCAGATCTATTCTAATCGGACATAATCTAACTCTAAAAACTCTAGCCTTATGTAATCTACCCAAATGTAATCCAATCCGAACTTATCCAACCGGACTTAATGTAAACTTACCTAATTTGACCTCACCTAACCTGACCAGACCTAATTTAACCTATCTATCTATTTATCCATGTATTTATCCATCCATCTATCACCTTGTAATCTATATCCAGTACATCTCCCTTCTACTTCCACCCATTCCACCGCCCTTACCCACACTAGCATCACAACCTCCTTCACTTCTACCCACCAACATCCATCATGCCAGCCCGCCACGCCCACCAGCAGAGCCTTGGCCGCCCTAACCACCTCCCAGCAAGCCTCCTCCTTCCCCCTCCCCCACAGGTTGCACGCCAGCTGGGGAAAACCGATAAAGGGTCACACGTTAGAAATAAATCATTTTCCAAACTTTTAAAAGGAAACATATAACATTAAATGGGCCTCGTTTTTAAGTTCTCGGGAGTGGGATTGACAATTACTGATAGTTGTGTATTTTCCGTTTTCGTCCGCAGACCTCATCGGGGAAGACTATTATTACCCGCTTCCGTATTGCCTTGTCGGTGATGATGTTTTGGTCGTTGTCCGTTGTATATGTAAGTTTGTTTGTCTTTCCGTTTTGAGAATATCTAAAGCAAACGGATCAATAGTCACCAAATACACTTGTGGCCATCCCGAAGTGTCTATTTTAAACTTACTATCTATTAAGAACACTCAGATTAAAAATGACTAAATAATGGCTGATAAAAATCTACACCGTTTTCCAAATAACTCGTATCGGCGTTATATTGGCCAGTGTTTTTTTTATAATATTTTATCGGAAAGCATTATCGCCCTTCCCGCCGCGGTGAGACAGCGATAATTGAGTGAATTGTGTTTGCGGATACGATGAAAATAACGACACATGCAACAGAAAATAATAACCAAATGACAGAAAACTGGTATCCAACAGGTATCAAAAGAGGTGGTATCTCAGTTACTCAAAGAAGTTACTCAGAAGAAACACCACTCTCTCGAGGCTGTTGGTGAAGGGCCCGGAAACTGAAATCGGGATCAAACACATTATGACTAGCCACGGAGAATACATAAACCTGAAAGCTAAAGAGAATAAGATACTAGTAAGGTGTAAAAGACTGGCGTAATAAATAATAAATGCAAAACTATCCATCATCTTCAAAGGTTTCTCCGCGTGGAAGTTATTTATTTGTCTTTCAAGAGGAGGGTATCAGGACACCTCTCCTCCCGAATTTGACCTTGCTTTTGGCCACCTCTTCTGATTCTTTTATGGGAGCAGCGATTAGCGGGCTTTTTTTTATCATTGTTTTTTGTGTGTGTGCCCTTGAGCTGCCTCCTTTGTTGTAAAAAAAAAAAAAAAGCATTGAATTTAATCATCTGAATTGGTTGCGTGATATAACTTATCATGACACACCAATACAGCGGCGAAGAGGCTCGTATTGATGTTTTTTTTTCCTCAAAGTTCAGTTAATATGCTGGTCGCTATCTTATAATCCCAGAGACGTATTGCTCAGGAACGAAAGCCTGTGACGTGTGGGGTGTAGCTACAAGACCGTGTATATTGTGAGGTATTTAGACATTGCAAACACCGGCCATTATGTTATTGTCTAGCACTGTAGCGTGAAAACAACGAGGCTATTACTTTCCTCCTCAGAACATATGTATAGAAACTGAATTTAGTAATGTTAGTAAGACGCCATTCCAAACTTGAGACTACTTAATTTACATAACTAAAACGTGAAAAGCAGTTTGGTATATGTTAAAGGGATTACTAACTAAGCATCAACAACCAAGGCATAACCTATATTGCCGTGGAGAAGAGTAAAGAAAACTAAATTCAGGCGTTACGCAAAGTTACACGAAAGGGAAGCGTGTGTCAAGGTTCAGAATATTCAGCGGATTCCACCAGAGCCGAGGTGAACACATCTTTGCCGATTTCACCAAAGACAAGTTGATTGACAGCTTGAATGCAGGCCGGTCGATGCTGGTCATGTATATTGTTTATTGAGGAACACGAACCGACTTCAAACTGTCCTGGCATAACGCAACGCTTTTAATGCGCTTAAACTGTTAGCAGGTTTAAATGTAATTATAATTCTCTCGGGACATGGAAACCCTGAATTGCGTGGCCCAGCTGTGCTAACGCGATTAATATGAAATTATGATTCTCGCAAACCATCCCTTTAAAGACGGTCTGCTCTTATCTTTATGTAGAGAATTCCTGACCATAGCAGATCGTTTTGTATCAAGCTCCCCAAAAGCATCATCTCCACATCCAAACCTTTTACGTATGCACTAATAAGAAGCAAGCATCATTGTCCGCAAACAAGAATAAAAAAAATCAATAAAACGACTTCCTAGTGTGTATATCCGTTGCAACATAAATGTATTGTTATCTCATTCTGTATTACGAACGAAATGCAACTAAATTACTAAATGTTAGGGTGGGCATACAGCACATGTTTTGCTTCACGTTAATGTAAATGAAGGCTCGCTGTGTGATGTTGCTTGCTTTATATTTTATTTAAAAAAGTGAGAGAGAGAGAAAGAGATAGACAGATAGGCAGATAGTGGGATAAATAGAAAGATTGATAAAAACATAGTAGGTAAACAGTGTAATTTGACAACACACACACACACACACACACACACACACACTCACTCACTCACTCACTCACTCACAGGCGCGCGCGCGCACACGCACACACCAAAACAACACCCGTACCAAATTAACACCTACTCAAACATCCATTTTACACACACACACACACACACACACACACACACACACACACACACACACACACCAGTACTCCCTCTACTCACACGCGTACCAAGAACACAAACACAACTTCCCTTCCCATTACTACAACGAGGTGAAAACAACATGGATCTCTGCGTATCACATCTCCACATTCACACACACAGCCGCGGAGAAGAGGGGAACAATCTGCATATACTCTTCCAGCGCTTTCCCGACTCTACCCAGTTCCCCACCGCCACCGCCACCCCGACCCGACCCGCTGCTGCTCTCCAATTGTTATGCAAAAGGGGCCTTGTTTTCATCAGGCGAGTGTGTTGTGTCTGTGACTGTACACTGTAGGGTGGCTGGCACGTGTGTGGGTGGGGTGTGGGTGGAGGGCATGTGGAGGTGGGACACGTGGGGAATGTATATGTGGGTGGGTGGATTGTGTGTGCGTTGTGTGCTGTGTGTGTGGTTGTTTTGTTTTCTTGTGTGTAGTTTTGTTTATTCTTCAGGTTCATGACACTCATACTCATTATCACTTTGTATTTTTATCATCAGTGTCTCTTGAAAATAATCGTCATAATCCTTCTCCTTCTCTTCTTCCTTCTCCTCTTTCTCTTCTACTTCATCCTCCTCTTCCTCCACTTCCTTCTCCTGTTCCTCCTTCTCCTCCTTTGACTATCTTAAGTCCTCCTTCAGCTGTCACCCTTTGTCACACTTCTCTACCTCCTCAACTTCCTCCTCTGTCTCGCCTCCTCCTCCTCCTCCTTCTCCTTCACCTCCTCCTTCTCTTACTTCTCCTCCTAGTCATCATTATCATTATCATCATTCATTATCACAGTTAGAAGCACCACGTTGATAAAAAAGGAAGCAGTGGAGCAGTGAGTATAGGGCTTTTTTTAATTATTGTTTTCTCTTTTTTTTGCCCTTGAACTGCCTCCTCTGCTGCTGCTGCAAAAAAAAAAAAAATACCTAGAAGAAGAAACTATAGTCCCCACAAATTCAAAGAGAGGGAAAGAGAGACACAGACAGACAGACAGAGACAGCGAGACATCCTCATCTACATGTCTTAAGGCGTTTCCTCCCTCCGTCCCATAATCCTTCGCGCCATCCTTCACCTCGTCCATTAGGTGTTGAGGCGTCCCCCTGGTAATGGCGTGTGTGTGTGTGTGTGTGTGTGTGTGTGTGTGTGTGTGTGTGAGATGCAGGGCGTCATCACCATTAGCGGCGCTGTAACTCTCTGTAACGAGATCTTAATTGTGCCTGAAATGCACGAGACACGGGCTGAAGAAGAGGATGGGTCGCATTTTTTTATGGTATTCATTCTTATTTTTATTTTTAGGATTACTTTTTGCTGATTTTTGTCTTTTTTGTGGGCCATTTTTGTGTGTTTTTGTTTGTGAAGTTTGTCTTTCCTTTGTGTCATGTTTTGTTGTCTTTCTGTCTCTCTGTCTGTCGCATTTTTTACAGTTCTATTTTTTGCTACTTTCGTCCCTTTGTCTTATTTTGAGGGGGTTTGTTTGTGAAGTTTGTTTTTCTTGTGGTTGTCTTCCTTACTTTGTCTTTCTTCCTTTTTTTTTCCTTCTGTCTTGCATTTTTTATATTTTCTTTTTTTTTCTTTTTTGCCTCTTTCGTCTCTGTGTCTTATTTTAGGGGATTTGCTTGTCTTTCCTTTTGCTGTCATGCTTTGTTGGTGTTTTACGTGTATTTTTTTTTTTTATTGTTATTTTGATATCTTAATTTTTCAGTTTTTTTTTAATATTCTTCTTTAATGCTCTTTTGACTGTTTATTTTTGCTACTTTTTTGTATGTGTTGCGTTTTTATTGCCTTTGTGAAGTTTGTTTTTCTCCCCGCTGTAATGCTTTATTTAGGACTTCTATGTATTTTATTCTTTCTGTCTGTTGTTTGATGTTGTTTTTTGCTGGTTTTCATATATTTTTTTCTGAACTACTCTCCTAACTATCTACCTATCTATCCATCTATCCTTCTATTTTTCTATCTATCTATCTATCTATCTGTATCCATCCATCTGTATGTCCATCTGTCTATATCTCTTTCTGTTTATTTTACTGTGCGCAATCAAAAATAATATCCCCTCTATATTCTGCAGTGTATAGTTTCACTTCGCACGGCAAACATGGATACTGAAGAGTACCAATTGTTTTCTTCATGTATTTCGTTATATCAGACTTTCAGGGGGGATTTTTAATCTTGTTGCATTATGTCCTTCGAGGATAGTAGAACGAGATAATTCAGTTTATCCTGACAGAGTTTTGTTTTTTTTCTTCATATTCATGAGTCCTGGCAAAGCAGACGATGAAGCAAATGATATAAAAGCAAATGAATGGCAGCCCGGCACAATGGGCCGACGTTCATCTGTACAGTTTTGAATGCTAAAGGTTTATTGGCATTCCCTCGTTCTTTTTTCACGTCCAATCACATTGTCCAAAGATTGTTGCATTCATTTTTATTGTATTTCGCTTGCATGCTTAATTTTTGTTGTCTTTTTATTCCCTCCTTTTATCGATGCAGCAGCCCCTGCGCCGCCCCCTCCCCGCAGGCGCGCCGCCCCCTGCGTGACGTGAAACATTTAGCGGGCCGCGAGGAGCCAATGTTTCCTCCCGGTGAAAACTTGATGAGGCGCCGAACACAGGCCCTCGGCCGGTCATTTAGCCCCGGGGACTGGCAGGCGGCGGGCGCACCAATACAAGGGAAATGCTACACAGAAATGATTGAGCGCAAGCTTACTGCATCTGTTGTGTTGCCCTTGTACCTATGTCAGACCCTACTCCCCGTCTGGAATGTACCCTTTTTTACCTAATTATCCCCATTAGCTATGTTTGTATCTTGAGGAGTATGGCAAGGGACGGTGATTGACGCGTTCTGCGTTGATGCTTAGCTCTGCAGCCTTGTGTAGCGTGCGGCGGGTCTGTGGCGCGCCCCGAGATGCACGGCGGACTGGGTGGGTGTCACGTGCTGGCGGCAGTAGCGATGCAGATAAAGATGGAAAAAGAACAAATATATTCAATTACTATGCACAGTGACCTCGTCAGTCAGAGTGGACCTGCATGTGCAGGTTGTTTCTTCCTCCGTTTTTAGCAACAGTATAAACACTGACATTTAAATGTAGAAGTATCTTTCTCGCTAATAAATAATTAGATAAATAGATAAATAAATAAATTATATATATATATATATATATATATATATATATATATATATATATATATATATATATATATATATATATATATATATATATATATATATATATATATATATATATACAGTTTCAAACAAATCTCTTTGACTTGGACCCTGACATGAGGGCGAGTCGATAGAGTTCATGTCGCTGCATCAGCGACAGGGAAATTCTGGTAATGTTGAAGTCACGGCTGCTGGCTTCGGCGCGGTATTGGCCATTAAAGGAAGAGGTATTACGGGAGGAAAGTTCTCAGAGCCAGACGTGCGATACTCGAACGAAACAGGAAGTGCCTCGATATATTGATACTCTAGAAAAATGTCACGCGGACGACAAAACATGCAAAAACAAGTTGTCAAAAGTTGAGCTTCAATATTTAAAGTCGAAGTACTTGATCGCTCATCCAGGCGTCATGGGTCAAATGGCAAGAGTCAAAGGTCTAACGCGGAGATCTCGGGGAGCGTCAGAAGTCACATTCCAGTGATGATAACGTCTGCCAAAAGTTGAAATGTAATATTTAACTTAACGGCAATGTTGTCTAAAAGAGAGTGAGATCCGGTCTGTGTCTTGTAATGGGTCTCATGTGCTGAAAGGCTGTGCTGGGTGACGGCGGCGTGTGGTTGACGGTGAGGAGGTATTCATATCTACTTGCCTGAAAACAAAGTGGTGATAAAAACTTGGACAGATAGAGGAGGTTAAAAGGCGTTGGACAAAGTGGTGTTTTAAGGTGGTGGTAAAAATATGGTGATAAAAAAGACGGTGTAAAAAATGATTGAGAATGGCAGTGTGTAAGCGTTGGTAAGCAGAAACGATATTTTACCCGTGTCTTACCTCGAGACTCGTATTTGACCCCCGAGTCGTGGCAGGGACAAGTGCGACGTCTGAGTGTCCTGGTGTTGAAAAAATACGAGTGATGTAAGTAGCGTATAAAAAAAAGTATTTGAATCAGCGTGAACGTGGTCATTCTGTGGGGTAACTTCTTTCTTATTGTATGTAGAAAATTATTGAGCATTTATTTAACCTATTACTTAGCCATTTAGTCTGCCTACCAGTGGAAACAGATAAGGGTTCGTTCTGCGCTCTGGGACTGGTATGAAGTTTGCCCTTTTTTTATGTTCATCCTAGAGGAGGTGAGTGGCAGCTATGAAACTTTGTGGGGAATATGAGAGTGAAAGTAAAGAGAAAATTGTGCTTGTGGTTGAACTATTTTGTGTTCTGGGAAGATATATAAGAACGAAAAAATATGGGTTTATCTCAAGGAACTGTGTGTGTGTGTGTGTGTGGGTGGGTGGGTGGGTGGGTGGGTGTGGGTGTGCGTGTGTGCGTGTGTGTGTGTGTGTGTGTGTGTGTGTGTGTGTGTGTGTGTGTGTGTGTGTGTGTGTGTGTGTGTGTGTGTGTGTGTCTGTGTCTGTGTCTGTGTGTGTGTGTGTGTGTGTGTGTGTGTGTGTGTTACATATACGAGGAAGTCGGACAAAGGAGCGTGGTTGGAAGCGGAGGTATTGAAGATGAAACAGCTTTGCGATTCCGAAGAATAGATAACACACCCCGCCACGAGGAGGAGGAACGGATAAATAGAGGATAATACTCGCGGGGATACGAGGAATTACTTGAATAGAGCGCCGTTCGAAAAGTCCCTCAGGTGTAGCGTCCACGTGCCTGTTATTTTCTTTTTTTCTTAGGTAAAGGTGACAGACCAGGAGCTTATAGGGGAATGCTATTTAAACTTCCCAAGATATGCTGCTCTTTCATTGGGAAACAGACTGAAAAAAATGATTACGTTAAATTTGAGATGTGGCGATTTACTGTTTACGGTGACGGAATGACTAGCCAGACGAATGCAGTAGAGTATATTTTTTACAATGGGAAGAGTTAGAAAGGTAAAGGTGTGGAAGAGTGTGTGGAAAGATATGTGAGTTTAGTTAAGGGGGTTGAGTAGGAAGACATGTTGTTGACCTCTGTGATTCGTGTTGTCGTTACTCATCATGTTGCTAAAAGGTGAAGAACTCGAACACTTGTATCCACCGGGAATATACAGTACTTGCGTCCCTTAAAGATAAACAACTCACACTTGTACCCACGCCCACTGAGGCAGGGGAAAATTCGTACCCGCTGTCGACAGAAACACTCCCTCACGGAAAGCAGTAAAGCAAGAAAGACACAAACTCTTGGAAGTGAAGAAAGAAAGAGAAACAGAGAACATCCAACATGGAAAACAGACCACGAGTAGCAGCTAAAGAATGCAAGGAAAAATATTAAAAAGCCAGTCGAAGGTAGGAAAAAGGACACTAGGATCAAGTAGACATTAAAAAGCATTTGAGAAGGAAAATAAACATCGCTATGAACATTTATCCACAAAAAAGCAATTGTAAAGAGCATTTTTTTTTAATCTTTCTTTTGCCCTTGAGCTGCCTAAAATTCTGTACATAATTGGAGAAAGGACAATATTTTTTTTCATAGAGATCACACTTATAACACAACCAGCTAAACTTAAAATCTAAATAAATACAACTCTCCCAGCCAATAAGGAGTAAAAAGTAGAGAAAAAACGAGAAACCAGGTAGTCAGGTGAAGAAGAGAGGGAGGAGGACTTCAATATATCTTGCGGGACCAGTCGTGTGTGTGGAAACGGCAGTCAGACATTCCGGGGGACTGTTGTTGCTGGTTCTACTGGTTGTTGGAGTGAAAGACGGAGGGGGACATGGAAAAGAGGAGAGAGAGGGAGATAGGAAGGAAGGTGAGGAGGAGGAATGTGAAGAAAATAGGGAAATAATAGGGAAGATGGAAGAGAGGGAAAATGAGAGAAATGTGATATGGTGAACAGGGAAAGGCGAAGGGAGAAGAGGGAGTATAAAAAGGTAAATCAGTTGAGAGCATTAGACAAGAAATAAAGAGAGGTGAAAGCAGAAATATGAGAGAAAAAAACTGCATGGGGAGGAAAGGTAGGAGGTTACGAGTAGAAATGAAGGGGGGGGGGGGAACAAAGGTTATGGGAGTACAAGGAAACGTAGAGGATAGAGAGGAAGAAATATGGAAAAGAGAGAGTTGACTGAAGAAGATGGAAAAAAATGGAAGATGTAAGGAAAAAGGATTAGACGGCCACTGGGAAAGGCATCAAGGGAAAGAGAGTTGGAAGTGGAGAGAAAGAGAAAAGGGAAAAAAATAACTTCGAGGGGAGTGGAGGCAAAAGACGGAGGGATGGGGGGGGGGGAGGGCAAGAGGAATAAGAAGACCACTCGATGAGACAACAAGGGAATTCTGAGTGGCGAGAGACCTTACAAGTGTCGTCTGGCGTGTGTGTGTGTGTGTGTGTGTGTGTGTGTGTGTGTGTGTGTGTAAGTGGGTGGGTGTAGTGGGGGGGGGGTGTCAAGAGATCAACCACTACAAACAGTAACATATTTTTTTTTATACCCGCGCTCTCTTGGCAGCGTGTTCACTCCCGCCAACACAACACTACAGCCTCCCTCAACACCACTAGCGCCATGTAACACCTCGGATGACCGCTTGTAGAACAGTGTTTTCAGGGAACTATCTTGTTCTTCGCGATTCTTTTTCTTCGTCGCTGCTTCTGGTCATGGTGGTGGCGGCGTTGGTGTTGCTGTTGGTGGTACTCGTTATTGTGGTAGAATTGCTGCTATTGATTTTTTTTTTACTATCTCATTTTTATTATTTATCTCTCTCATGGAACAACACGTTGGCTTGCTGAAGAAGCTTGAGTGCTGCAATGATGGGTCAGGTGCAAGTAAACTATAAGGATCTATTAGTAGTAGCCATAAGCCAGTAACGTAAAGTGCTGGCCATCCTAGCAGAACACGACGAAAAGTTTCAGTCATCGGCCTTTAGTGTCCGGCAGCGAAGGAGTGCCTGGTGAGGTGGCGGTCAGGGTCACTCCGGAGGAAGGGATGTAAAAAATATCTTTGGTAATAGACCAGGCGTCCACTGGTTATAGGGTAGCTGCTGAATATCAAATGTACTGTAGAAGTCAGCGAAGTAAGAGGTTTGGTGAAGAACAAAAATGTTTTAGTGATGATGCAATTTACTGGAAAGGCATGTCGAGGGTAGCAAGCAGGAACACGGAGTAGTTTTTCACTCAAGAAATTAGAGAACTTGGTGGAATTCATAACTGTAAATGATTGCGTGTCTTCTGTAACACTCAAATTAAAGGAAAAATATGATGAAAGGTTATTAAATGTTTGCCACAAAATTTACGTATAGTGATCAGGATGTAGATTTTACGATGTTGGCAGTCATGGACAAAGAGCTAGATTAAAAATAGAAGTCGGCAGAGAGACCATGGGTAAGGATTGTGGCATATATTCACGAAATAAGAGACGAGAAACCCTGGCAGACGTTGTAGAAAAATACTCCCTGAGATATATGAATGTATTCTTTTGACAAATGAAGTGCCGGAAATGGACGTGAAACTAACCCTCGGCAGTAACAAATGAGGTTGTCTGCGTCCTCTCAAACAGGCGGGACATAATGGAAAATGTATCAACACTTAGGAGCAGTGAGCACATTTGTTACCTTTTTTATGCCCTTGAACTGACCCCTCTGCTGTAAAAAAAAAAAAAAAAAAAAAAAATCAAAATGAATGTCGCTCGCGATCAAAATTAAAATCAGCCTAAGAAGCCAGTGAAGTATGCTGTAAGAAAACTGCTTACCTACTTAATGAACCTCCGTAATAAAATCCGGAATTCGCAGCCGGCACCCAAAACAGACACGCAGCCATTAACAACGAAGAAAATGTCTCTTGTTTTCTCATACTTTTGTTGCCTCTTTTTATCGTGCGTTCTTCTGACACGTATAAAACGATTCTCTGCAATTTTTATTCAACGCCGCTGACTTACGCTTTGTGTAGAAATGTAAAATATCCACTTTTATCTTACTTATCTCTTTTACGCTTTCTTCGTTGAAACCCACAAACAACGAATTGTTTTCTGATATAGATTATAAGATTAGTCTGCATGATGTCTTTTTGTTTCACGAAAGCGACTTATGCATTAAGGCCACTGTACGTATATGCTTCAGCGTTCTTTTTGTTGTTCAAGGAATCTTGATAATTTAAGAAGTTAATGTAAATTTAACTAATTAAAATTTTGAAATGAGTTCCACTAATGAGAAGCAAAAAAAAATCAAGAAAATCACGGCAAACTATCTTAAGAAGCTGAGCTATTTGTGTAGAACAGCAGAAGCCTCAAAATATATTTAGGTAAAGACAAAATGTGATCAGTAAAACTTATGAATATTATAAATAAGAAAAGCAGGAAGACTTTGCCGAAACTCAAAATTATGAAAATACATGAAGCTTTAACTTGATGTAGCGTGAAATATTTAAGAGGACACTTTGCATAAAGGAAAAAAAGAAATGCATGCCATATGAAAACTAATCGGCAAACTCGCGAACAGCAAGGACGAAGTAATCAAAGTCATCGAAGAGTTTTAATTGAGGAAAACAACATAATTAGCGCACTCAGCCCGAAATGAAGTAAAAACAAGTATCACAGAAAGGCTGGCAATAGCGGAAGATTGAATTTAAGAAGCACTGAAAAGCACGCACTCGCTGATTATCCTTAGTGGATGCTGGAAGCGGTGAAGGAGAGAAGCGGGGCGTGAAGGCTTAGTGTGAATGCTCGTATCTAATGCACTGCCACCGCTTTTCCTGCTCTTTCTCCCCTGCTCTTTCACACACACACACACACACACACACACACACACAATAATTTTATACACGGCCCGGTAGCTCAGGACACGGCCCGGTAGCTCAGGGGTAGAGCGTCTGGCTCACAATCAGAAGGACCGGGGTTCGATTCCCCGGCCGGGTGAAAATAAGTTTGGTTTATCTTCTATCACGTGTAGCCCCTGTTCACCTAGCAGTGAGTAGGTACGCGACATCAGGCGAGGAGTTATGACCTCTTTGTCGTGGTGTGTTGTGTGTGAGTGGTCTCAGTCCTACCCAAAGATCGGTACTATGAGCTCTGTGCTCTTCCGTAGAGACCCGCAGCAGACCAAGAGGTGAATTACACACACACACACGCACAGAGCCCTAGCAGCACTTCCATGTACAAACACACAGCATTAACATTTGCAAGGACAAACGCAGACCTACATCCCCTGAATAGAACATTTTCAGCGCAGATACTCGGCGGCCCGCTGCTCCACGCTCAGGCAGCTCAGCACAGTCGTAAACCCGTGCAGGCTGCTTGTATCTTTGGGCGCTGCGCTGCCTCTGCGTGTTCCCTTCAGCTAAGTTTATGGGATGGTGCTACGCGTTGAGCTTCTTTTATGGAATTTGGTTTTGTAATTGTGTCATTTTGTTTGTTGTGTGTGTTGAAGTGTAACTCTTTTCCGCAGGATCCGCAGCTCAAGAGGTTTCAGCTCGAATTAAGTAGAAATCCGCGTGCACGCACGCACGCTTGTTGGCACACACACAAGCACATTATAATTATGGAACGGTAGAAATACGTTTCAAAATTTTTATTTTTATTGGAAAACTTAATTTCTCATTGAATTTATATTCACAGATATATATTGAATTTACATATAATTCAATTGTATGTTTGCTCTTGAAAGTGGTGCTTCAATTTATTATTAAGAGACTGCAATAATTTCATATCCTTGAAACCAAGAAACAACTTCAAACGGAGCAATATAATCAATGTCACAAACTTTGTCATTAAGTAAAATAAATGTAATATGAATGAAGGCGGTGAAAACTCTGCGCCCGTATGAAGGCACTCGCTTCTTTCCTCTATAACTCACTTCTCGCACACTTTTCCGGGAACCTTAAATGCCAGAAACACACGTCTTCAAGGGGACGATTTTTCGCTGCATTGTTTTAGGCAAGTTATGACAGTCTCCTTCCGTCCCCTTTACTCAGGGAGCGACCTTGTTTAACATTCACATGGAAACTTTGTGCCTTTATTTTCCTCATACTTTTGTTGCTTATTTTTATCAGACATTCTTTTGACATACATGAAACTATTTTCTTTAACTTGCATTCAACGCCGTACACTTATGCTTCGCGTGGCAATGCAAAATGTCCACTTTTCTCTCTTTTTGTTTTCTTGTCATTGAAACCAACAAAGAACTTTTTTCTGATACAGCTTCAAGGAAAAGGTCAGGGTGTTTTTTTTTTTTTCATGTAGCTAAGCGTTTTATCTCTTACGGCCAATATACATCGATGTTTTAATGTTATTTTTTCTGTTGTTCAAGGAATCTGGATAAGTTTTGGGGTTGCTTCCTCCCTCCACCGACACTTTTTCTGATTCTTCACCCGCTCTGTACACACCCGTTTTCTCTCATCCATCCGAGTATTATGCCCGACATATTTCCCCCTTTGTATCTTTAAAAATGCTTCGGCTTGTTTTTATTTCTCCCGCTCCAAGTTGTCCATTACTGATATGATGAAACTTGCATTTTTGTAGGAACTCATTGTCGTCATCCTTTCCACTACTATCAAAATCACTCACTCGTCCACTCCAAGTATTATTTTTCTCTGTTTCTGCGCTATTTGTTTCATGTTGGAAGCGTTCAGTCTGTTCAGGGTAACGCTTACACAGTTTATATGCAAGTATTTTCGTAAATATTTTGTTAGAACAGATGAAGTCATTGCGCCAACACTTATCTTTGGTTTTATTCATTTTGTTTAAAATTTTTGTTTTACTGTCAGAATATTTATTTTGTAATTGGATTTAGCAAAGAAAACCAACTAATTATTTATATGTGTAAGATGTATTCAAGATATAAATAATGAATCTTCTTTCATGTTACCAAATTATAGTTGGCTTATTCTTCATCTTTTTTTCATTTCCTGTGAATTATACAAGATGATCCCTTTCTGAGTAATGTTATTTTTAAACGCGTTATTTACTAGACATGCATACATAACTAAAGACACACACACACACACACACACACACACACCACACCACACCACACCACACCACACCACACTACACCACACTACACTACACTACTCCCCTCCCCCCCCCCACACACACACACCTATCAACCCCCCCCCCATACTAACATTTATTCGTCCACAAGTTATATCAATAAGTTTTGATATCAGCCTCTCCTCTCCCTCATAAATCATTTGCCATTATCCGCTGGACAAGTTACTCCTTAACCTCCACCTCCTACGAACAGCAAAAATATCGACTTTCATCCATTAGCTTCTATTTCGTACCTACCATTCACTTTTTTTTTATGAAACAGGAAGTTACATGACACAGAATCGTCCATCACACACACACACATCAATTCTCAACAGACACGCACTCTCTTCCCCCTCCCTCTCTCCTCTACTTCTCTCTCCCAGGCAAATCCTCCTCTACTGATCTGGCATAATATTTCAAACCCTTCTCAATGCATAGGTACCTTCCTTTCCTCTTTGGGTCCCTTTACGTTCCACTCACTTTCCTCTGATCCCTTCTTCCCATATTCTCTCTTTCCCATTTCTCTCTCCCACGCAAATCCTCCTCTACTGACTGGCATAATATTTCAAACCCTTCTCATTGCATAGGTACCTTCCTTTCCTCTTTGGGTCCCTTTACGCTCCACTCACTTCTCTCTGATAACTTTTTCCTATGTTATCACTTTCCTGTTTCTCTCTTTCACGCAAATCCACTCCTACTGATCTCGCATATTTCTCACCCTCCTCAGTGCTATAGGGTACATTCCTCTCCTCTTTGGATCCTTTTACGCTCACTCACTCACTTTCCTCCAATTCCTTCTTCCTATATTCTTTAGTTTCTTTCTTTCTATAATTCCTTCCTTATTTCCTTCCGCCCTTTTCTATCTTCTTTCTCATTTCCTTTTTCTTTCTTTCCGTCTTTCCTTCCTTCCTCCTTTGTATCCCTCCTTGTTTTTGTTCCCTTCCTCCTCGTTTATTCCACTTTCGCTTAATCTCGTGTTTGTTCCTCTCATGTCTCCCTTTTGTTGTTATTTACCCCGTCTGTGTTCTTCTCCATCTGCTACTGTATGCTTAATGCCGTTTAGGTTGGATGAACATGCACTGAACGACCATTACGTGAGGTATAAGTGTGTTTTTTCCCTTCTGCTCTACCTAAGCGAAATCTGTTGACATCGTGAGTAAATTATCTCCCTTTTACTTTCCGTGATGTCGTTTGTTCGCATTCTTCTTCTTTGTTGGGCTTACGGTCACTCTGGGGTCCATGCAGAGAAGTTTGTAAGATTCTCTCTCTCTCTCTCTCTCTCTCTCTCTCTCTCTCTCTCTCTCTCTCTCTCTCTCTCTCTCTCTCTCTCTCTCTCTCTCTCTCTCTCTCTCCTCCTCTCCTCCTGCCCCCTCCTCCTCCTCCCCCCACCTCTCCCCCGTCACCACTAAGAGGATATTCTTTTCCCCTTTCGGGCGTCTATTGTTTTGCAAATCCCCAAGCCAGACCAAACATTCATCTGTGTGAGCTTGCAGTGCGGTGCTGGGGAAGGTGGGGAGGAGGAGGAGGAGGAGGAGGTGGGGAAGAGGCAGGAGGGGGTGAGACAGATTGACAAAAGGAGTGAAAGGAGGACAAGTGGAAAGGGAAGGCTTGTTGTACGTGGGGAGAGAGATGCATAGGAGGGAGACAGTGACATGGGGAGAGAGGGGAAGAACATGCTGGGGAGATAAGCGTGTGAGAAGGGGAAACAGTGAGGAGGATGGACGAAGGGAAAGGGAGAACGTGCCGGATGGAAGGGGGAGAAGGTAGCTATAGGCGTAGAGTTAGGGAGAGGAAAGGGAGGGTGGGGGTTAAAAATAGAGGAAGGAATCGAAGGCAAGAAAAAAACAAAAAAGGTATATTAAAGTGAGAGAGTAAAGGGGGGAATTTGAGATAGACTGAGGGAAAGGGAGGAACACAAGGATGGAGGAAAGGGAGGGAAAGAGGGAGAACTTAGGAGAGACTGAAGGAAAGGGAGGAACAGTTAGAAGGATGAAGGAAAAGGAAGACAAGAGAGGATTTAGGATAGACTGAAGGAAAGGGGGGAACAGTTAGAAGGATGAAGGAAAAGGAAGAAAAGAGAGGATTTAGGATAGACTGAAGGAAAGGGGGGAACAGTTAGAAGGATGAAGGAAAAGGAAGACAAGAGAGGATTTAGGATAGACTGAAGGAAAGGGAGGAACACGAGATGGATGGAGGAAAGGAAGTAAAAAAGGGAGAGAAAGTGAAGGGAAAGTTAGCAAAGGGGGAAGGACAAGGAGGTGAATTAAAGAGCAGGGGAATCATACGGTTGATATAAGGTTAGAAGTAGGTGAGGAACGTCGGGTGTCAGGCAGGAGGTACATCAGTTCAGCAAAGAGCAGGAGATGAATAATTTGAAGAGAGGATTGATGAGAGGCGGGAAGGTGAAGAGAGTGAAGGGCAGAGGAATGAAGCCGCTGGTAGGAGAAGAATATCATATGAAGCGATGAAGACTTAAGGTGCAGGTGGTGTAGTTGACATTAAGACGGAAGGTGGATGTGACAGGGGAAGGAAGAAGTGGGTTGGAGACTCATAAGGTAGAGAGAGATGTAGATATGGATGAAGGAGAACCAGGTGGAAGGAACAAAGGGGAATTAAAAGAAGGAAATGGAAAGTTGAAGGGGATAGGAAGGAAGTAGTGGGTTAGAGGTTCATAAGGTAGAGAGAGATGTAGATATGGATGAAGGAGAAGCAGGTGGAAGGAACAAAGGGGAATTAAAAGAAGGAAACGAAAAGTTGAAGTGGATAGGAAGGAAGTAGTGGGTAAGAGAGGCTAGTGTAGGTGGATGAAGGCAGGTGGAAGGAGCAAGGATAGATTTAGAGAAGGAAACATAAAAAAATGAAGAAGAATATTATATGAATCTCGGAAGTGGTTGATGGATGATGTTTGCAGTGCTGAAGTCGTTTAAAAGAGAATCATATGATGGGAAAGAGACGACAAAGGTAAGAGAAGGTATAGGAGATGAAACTGTAGACTGGAGCGTTGGGCTAAAGGGAAGGGAGGGAAAGGAAGATGTTGGAAGGGAATGAAGGGGATGATGATGAGGGAACGTATGTGTAGGAGGGGTGAGAGGAAGACATGAGAAGGTAAAGGGGAAGGGGAATGGAGATAATGGAAAAGGAATAAGGAGAGTAATATGAGGAAGGGAAACGGGGAAAGAGTAATATGAAGAGTGACATAGAGTATAATATGGGGCAGGAATACTGGGATAAGGAGGGAGTGGAGACGGAATACGGAGTGAGATCGTGGGAACAAATGTGAATCAGGATTGAGGGGAGGACACGGAAGGGAAGGGAAAGGAGTTACAGAATGGGGAGGAGAAGGAGGGAGTGAGGAAGGAAAACAGTGCGAGGGAGTGGTGAGGGGAAGGGTTCGCTTGATAGGGAAGAGATGTAGGGAGGCGGTAGGGAAGGAAAAGGGTTCGAGAGGCTGATAAGGGAAGGGATTACGTAGAAAGGAAGTGTTAAGGGTCTTGTAATAGGAGGGGATGGTGGAAGGAAGGAAGGAAAAGGTGCGAGAAACTGATAGGAGGAAGGGGTCACGCATTAGGGAGGGATGGAGAGAGGAGGTGAAAAGGGGAACGATTCATGTAATATGGAGGGGAGGGGATGGAAGGAGTAGAGAATGAATACGGTGAGAGGGAAAGGGAAAGAGAGGGGATGGAGGGAGTGAGGAAAGAATACAGTGCGAGGGTAGGGTGAGAGGGATGGAGGGGAGGGGGAGGGATAGGGTGCGCGGGTCTGTGGTTCTGAAAGTTTTACACGAAGAACACGCGGAGAAAAAGTGGGAAGTACGACCACAATTCTCGTTTTTCCGCTCGAAGTAAAGGCGGCTCGCCGGGGGCACGGGAAACAATGTGTATTCTCCCGACAGCTTTTTTGTGTGTGTTTGTGTGTGCATTCTTTTTTTTCAAGTTTTTGTTCTCTATTTGCTCTTTGTCTACATTTTTTTACGATTTTTTTCTTTCTTTTTCTTTTTTTCTGATCTCACGCACCGCACATGCACGCACGTACACACATACATACATACATACGCACATACACTCGCGCGCTCGCACACACACACACACACACACACACACACACACACACACACACACACACACACACAATCACGCACGCACGCACGCACGCGCGCACACACACACACACACACACACACACACACACACACACACACGTAGCCAGTACAGACAGGGTTCATTAGTATCAGCTGTAAAGAATAATGTCATTTTTATAGGTACTCAGTGATTAAAGTAATGGTTTTTTTTACATCAAAGAACACGGCTCAAGGGCAACAAAAAGAGTACAAAAAAGCTCGCCGCTCCCATAAAAGTAAAGAATAGCCAAAAGCGAGGTCAATTTCGGGTGGAGAGGTGTCTTGATACACTCTTCTTGAAAAAGGTCAAGTCATAGGCAGGAGGAAATACAGACAAAGGAAGGCTGTTCCAGAGTTTACCAGTGAAAGGGATGAAAGAATGGAGGTGCTGGTTAACTCTTGCATAAGGGGTTTGGACAGTATAGGGATGAGCATTAGTAGAAAGTCGTGTGCAGCGGGGACGCGGGAGGGGGGGAGGCATGCAGTTAGCAAGTTCAGAAAAGCAGTCAGCATGAAAAGATCGATAGAAGATAGAGAGGCAACATGGCTGCGGAATTTAAGAGGTAGAAGACTATCAGTAATAGGAGGAGAGCTGATGAGACGAAGAGCCTCAGATTCCACTCTGTCCAGGAGAGCTGTGTGAGTGGAGCTCCCTCACACGTGAGATGCATACTCCATACGAGGGCGGACAAGGCCCCTATAAATAGACAGCATCTGTGCCGGGGAGAAGAAATAGCGGAGACGGTACAGAACACCCAGCCTCGAGGAAGCTGATTTAGTAAGAGAAGAGATGTGAAGTTTCCAGTTGAGATTTTGAGTTAAGGATAGACCGAGGATGTTTGGTGTTGAAGGTGACAGCTGAGTGTTATCGAAGAATAGGGGATAGGTGTTTGGAAGATTGTGTGGATAG
>NC_066554.1:5021691-5024191 GCF_024679095.1 Eriocheir sinensis | reverse complement strand
CTATTATGCTTTACTGTTTTACGTCTTTCGATATATGTACGTTTATCAAAGGCTTTTCTCCTTTGTGTAGCTGCTTCTTTTTTTCATAGATGGTTGAAATAAATAGATATAGTAGGAGAGACAGACAGACAGACAGACAGAGAGACAGACAGACAGACAGAGACCGACAGAGAGACAGACAGACAGACAGAGACCGACAGAGAGACAGACAGACAGAACACGCGCCAAAGAAATCCGCCCCGCTAGAGTACAGGTAATCAAATTAGGCGGAAGTTTAAAGAATGGGAAACGGATCGAGTCGCCTCAATCATCCCCAGGGTATTTTTATCTCTCTCAACCACCTGCACTTCCACCAGCACATCCTCCTCCTCCTCCTCCTCCTCCTCCTCCTCCTCCTCCTCCTCCCTTTTCTTCTTTTTGTATTTCATCTCTTCCGTTCCCTCAAATTCCCAACATCACCTAACCACCCTTCCTCTTTTCTCCTCTTTTGCCTCACTACCTTTCCTGTACTTCTCCTCCTCTCCCCCTATCTTCTCTGCTCTGTATTTTATCTCTCTCGTTCCCTCTACTCTATACATTACCTAATCACGCTTCCCTTTCCTTGTCTTCTTTTGCTTTACCATTTACCCTGCTCTCCTCCTCCTCCTCCTCCTCCTCCTCCTCCTCTTTACCCCTTATTCTCTTATCTGTAATTCAACTCTTTCGTTCTCTCAAATACCCGCATTACGTACCCACTCTTCTTCTTTCACCCTCCTCATTGTTTTCTCTTTTATCTCCTTGTCTAACTTTTCTCTCACTCAGTTTCTATCATATATTTTTTTTTGTCTTCCCTTTTTTATCCTTGTTACTTTTCCTACCTTTACTGTTCTTCTCTATCATATATTTCCCCTTCTATTATTCGTCTACCGTCTCTTCACTCATTTATTTTATCTGCACTCGCCTGTCCTTTTCATCCCTACCTCTCAAATTTCCCTTTTCATTCCTTTTCATATTGTGGTCTCATATTTCCCTCTCCATTCTTTCTCTTTTGCTATCTGTCCTCCTTCCATCATTCTTAACAACTACCCGCTCTCTTTCTTTCCTCTCCAACTTGGTTACTCTCAGGTAATCACTCTTATCCATCTCCTTTCCGCAGCCCTAATCTCATATTCCTTCACGTCAGATCACGTTTCTAGTCCTCTCCTCTTGGTCTCCCTTCATTCTCCTCTCTCCTCTGTCTTCTTCCTCAGTCGTATGAACCTTTGCTTTTTCAGTCGTTTCCTTCCTTTCTTTTTCCTTCTTTCTTCCTCTAGTCCTCTCCTCTCAGTCTTACTTCATTTTCCTCTCTCCTATCTCCTCTTCAGTCGTATGAACCTTATTTTTTTCAGTCATTTCATTCTCTTCCTCTTCAATGTTACATCCTTGCCACCTATCTCTCACATATGCTGTTCTTTTCTCTCTCTCTCTCTCATTTACCTCCTCCTCTTTTTTCTCTTTCACTCAACTGTCCTTTCCATTTCCTGACGTTTCCTCTCCTTCGTCCACTCGATTTTCTTTTATTTCCTCTCTATTCCTTGTCATTGATAGCTCTTGACGCTCACCTCTCGCTTTTACAGACCTGTCCTATTCCCCCCTCTCCCTCCCCCTCCCCTCCTCTCCTCGCCCCCTCCATTCTCTCTCTACTTGCATGATGAATACTTTTTTTTTTGAGGGCGAAAATTCAATTATTTCCATATGACGTCGCTCCGCATTCTGGCAGTTGCTGTAAAAAGGAAACATTCATGCAAGTAAAAGGAAAAAGTGGTATGTGTCGTGTGTGTGTGTGTGTGTGTGTGTGTGTGTGTGTGTGTGTGTGTGTGTGTGTGTCCCCTCCGCACGCACGCACACCTTTGAAGTTGCTATCGTGAGGGTCAAGCATTCGATTATATTCTCAATTCTCTTTTTATACATATTTTTTTACTCTGAATAATAGCTTTTTCGCATGACTGGTGGACTGCATTTTTTTTTTTTTAGAATTCTTAAACACTAAATATATATATATGTGTGTGTGTGTGTGTGTGTGTGTGTGTGTGTTTACAGCAAAGGAAACAGCTCAAGGGAAAAAAAAAAGGAAACAATAATGAAAAAAAGCCCGCGTGTGTGTGTGTGTGTGTGTGTGTGTGTGTGTGCATTACATGGTTGCCTGCATTCAATACCATATATCTACCACACGTGTATGGGTTCTTGGTTTTCCATAAATTGTTGTTACAGTATCTGTTTCGCAGGGACTTCCCAATTTAACGGTAAGGGAATATATGCTTTTATTTTTTTTCATTCTCTCTCTCTCTCTCTCTCTCTCTCTCTCTCTCTCTCTCTCTCTCTCTCTCTCTCTCTCTCTCTCTCTCTCTCTCTCTCTCTCTCTCTCTCTCCTTTTTATCTTTGGTTGTATTTAATATCGCTACTTCTCCTCGTCCTTCTCCTCTTCTTCGTCCTCCCCCTCCTCCTCTTGCTCCTCCTCCTCCTCCTCCTCCTCCTCCTCCTC
>NC_066554.1:4996691-5019191 GCF_024679095.1 Eriocheir sinensis | reverse complement strand
CCCACCCGCACACACACCACTTTCTCCGTGTAGCACATCCATTAGCTTGAAAAACAGGGAGAACTATCGACAGCGATCCTTCATAGCATTAACCTCCGCGCGCACCTTTCCTGTTTTCCACGGCGCCTGGCACTAAGAGGGGATCAAAAGGCGAGGCGCATCTTGCCGCTCCGTCATCCCATCTGTGTTATTTACCTTCCCGGGGCGAGATGATGACTCCCGGGCGGAAACAACTCAATACCAGCGCGCGAGAGAGAGGAGGAGGAGGCTGGAGGTGAATTTCGGGGTAATTTATAAGACAGGTGGAAGCGCAAATAAGAGGGAGAAAGACGCTTAATGGTGGGGAGATGCAAATGAGGCCTCCCTTCTTCCTTCTTTCCCTCCTTCCACTCCGAGATTAGTGGTAAAAATATGCACGTTAGTCGGAATTGCATGAGCTGTAGCCGTACGTCGCTCCTCGCTCCGTAATTTATTGTTTTATGTGTGCCTCACCTTTCCGAGACGCTGAGAGGGATAGAGGGGGAGGGGGGGAGGGGGGAGAGTGTGAGTGAGTGAAAGAAAGAGGGAAATAAAGAGAGTCCTCACGTCCGGTCTGAAGATAAAAATCGTTTAGCCTTTCTCTCGCTCCCAAGGGCAAAAAGTAAATTCCCTTTCTCTCTCTCGCTCCGACCTTATATAAAGAAGCGAGAGAGAGAGAGAGAGAGAGAGAGAGAGAGAGAGAGAGAGAGAGAGAGAGAGAGACCTCCCACCTTGCACACTCAGGCACCTTCCCTAACTTATCGGTATTTGCATATTTCTTTTTGAAGTCAAACATCGCCAGAGGGAAGAGAGAGAGAGAGAGAGAGAGAGAGAGAGAGAGAGAGAGAGAGAGAGAGAGAGAGAGAGAGAGAGAGAGAGAGAGAGAGAGAGAGAGAGAGAGAGAGAGAGAGAGAGAGAGAGAGAGAGAGAGAGAGAGAGAGAGAGAGAGAGAGTACAACAGCAAAAGGGTAAAACAGGAAGAAAACACGTATCCACCAACATACAGAGCTCAGGAGGACTTCCCAAAAAGACGGTCGGAGAATGTTGAAAGAATGTGTTGATACTTACCTCATGAAAGCGTTCAAATCATTATGTTAAGATGGAAATACACACAAAGGAAGACTGTCTCAGAACTTACAATGACTGATGGACAAAGGAACAGACAGAGAGGCAAACAGACAGGCAAACGGACAAACATAAACGAAACTCCGGCCAAGGAAACACACACACACAGACACACACACACACACACGCACACACACGCACACGCACACACCTAACTTACACACACCCACGGACCAACCAACCTACCAACACAGCGACCCAGCTCAAAACAAACAGACAGACAACAAGAGGCAGTATCACCTCGTAGTATTCCAGGAAGAACACAAGAAAATAATTGAATCTGGCTAAACGAGAAAGTTGGTCATTATTGGGAAACAAAGACGCAATGAAAAGTTCGGCGAAAAGTGGAATTAAGAAAAGAAGATTGAAAGAGATAACGTGGGAACAGAGAATGAAAGGAAGAAAGAGGAGGAGGAGGAGGAGGAGGAGGAGGAGGAGGTGGAGGAGGAGAGAGAGAGAGAGAGAGAGAGAGAGAGAGAGAGAGAGAGAGAGAGAGAGAGAGAGAGAGAGAGAGAGAGAGAGAGAGAGAGAGAGAGAGAGAGAGAGAGAGAGAGAGAGAGAGAGAGATGAAAAGGTAATAAAGAAAGAGAAAAGGAAATAAAGTGAAAGAAAATGAGATAAAGGGAAAGAAAATAAGATAATGAGAAGAGAAAATGTGATGGAGAAAGAAAAATAAGGTGAAAAAAGGGAAAGATAAATGGAAAGAAAGAGAACAGGATAGAAAGAGAAAGAGAAACAATAATGATAAAAGAGAGAGAGAGAGAGAGAGAGAGAGAGAGAGAGAGAGAGAGAGAGAGAGAGAATCAAAATATACATATGAGCTAGACAAAATTTGAAGTGAAGCATCGCAGAAGGGAATTTAGAAGAATGACGGAAGAAAGCAAATAGGAATGTGGAATGAATGTCTAGTGGAATGTTGGTGCAGTATTATTAGGTGGAGGAGTCGTGAGGAAGGAAGGGAGGAGAGGGAAGGAAGGTCAGGGATTGGAGAGGAAAGGAATGGAAGAGAAAGGAAGAGACGATAACTGGAGAGAAAGAAGAGAGGAGAGTAAAAGACAAAAAAAAGAATCACGAAGAAAAAGGGAGAGAAAAAAATGTGAGTGTGAGGGAATAAAGGGAAAGGAAAGGAAGACATAATAATAGAAGAGAAGAGAGAATGAGAGAAAAGACAAAACAAAATAACAAAAATATGAAAGAAAAACGGAGAGGGGAAAGAAGCCATTAAAAAAAGTGGATGTAGGGGAATAAAGGAATGGAATGAATGGAAAGAGAGGGAAGAAGAGTAGGAAAAAGAAGAGAAAATAATAAATGAGATAAGAAACTGACTGAGGAGATAGATAAGGGAAGGAAAGCGAAAATAAAACAATAATAGAGACGGGAAGGAAGTGAAACGAATGGAGGTTAAGGAAAGGGAAAGGATGGCAAGGATATGTAAGGGGGGAAGAAGGGAAAGGGCAGGGGAGATAATTTTTTGTGTGTGTGCGTGTGTGCGTGTGCGTGAGAAGGGAAAATCTTGTAATGGGAGTGGAAAATAATTATCAAGATTTGTGAAGTTAATTCCTTTTTATTCTTTTTTTTCCTTTTTCTTTTTTAGAGTTAATTTCCTCTCTTTTGTTCCTGGTGTTTTGGTCTTTCTTTATCTCTTGGTGTGTGTGTGTGTGTGTGTGTGTGTGTGTGTGTGTGTGTGTGTGTGTGTGTGTGTGTGTTTGATTACTTATTATTTTTTGTTGTTTACATTTTCTTTCCGTTATTTTTTTTATTATTTCCATGTCGTCTCTACTTTCTTTTTTCTTTATTTCCTTCATCTCCCTCTTTCTTTCTTTTATTTTTTCCCTCTACTATCAAATCCTCGTACATTTCTTTTGCCTTCAATTTTGCTTTACTTTCTTTTCCTTGCATGTCTTTTTTATAACCCTTTCCTCTACTTTTCTCTTTTCCTCCCCTTTCCCTTTTTGTTCTTTGCCTCTTTTTCCTTCCTCTCTTACGTACCCTTTCCCTTCCCTCCTTTTTCATCCTCCTTCCTTTTACCTTCTTTCCATTTCACCTACTTCCTCTCCTTCCTTTTTGTTTCGTTTCCTTTCTCCTTATATTCGTGTCCTTCCCATTCCTATTCCTTTCCATTCCTTTATTTTCCTTTCCTCTTCCTTCCTTCCTTCTTTCCTTCTCATATCAATTTTCTCTCCTCAGATTTTACTTCTTCTCTCTTTCCTTTATTTTTTTTTTTTTTTTTTTTTTTTTTTTTACTTTTAAGTTTATTTTTGTTTGATCCATAAGTCTCTCTCTCTTCTCTCTCTCTCTCTCTCTCTCTCTCTCTCTCTCTCTCTCTCTCTCTCTCTCTCTCTCTCTCTCTCTCTCTCTTTATCTCTCTCTCTCTTTATCTCTCTCTCTCTCTCCTTTCTCTCTTTGTTTGCCTCTCTCTCTATCTCTCTCTCTCTCTCTTATTCACTCATTCTTTAACATTTCTTTCTTCTTTTCTTTTTTTCATTTTCTCTATTTTTCATTCCTTGTCACTTTCTTTCATTTGTTTCTTCCTTTCTTTTTTTCTCTTCTCTATCTGTCCATCCATCCATCCATCCATTTAAGCATCCATCCATCCATTTATCTATCTATCTATTAATCTATCTGTTTCTCGCTCATAAAAACTACTATTCAACGCGTGAGAGCTCTGAGTGCTACAATCGCATAGAAGCTTATTTTTTTCCCCCCGCCAACTCGCCGAGGCGGACACAAAGCCAGCGGGATACGAGGATTAATCAACGAAGATTTCCCCGCATGTATTAAGGCCATAACACCTCACACCACCAGGTCAAATTTTCCTTTCACCAGATCTAGAGGTATAATACTAAACCTCCTATCTACCTGTTGTTTTTGTTGTTGATGATGATGTTGATGATTTCGCTTGTGCTACGAGTATTTGGTGGGGAGAGCGGAGGTGGTGGAGGAAGAGGAATATGAGGAGGATAGTACTGGAATGAGAAGGAGGTGAGGGAGGAAGAAGAACATGGGGAGGGTAAGAATGGAATGAGAAGGGGATGAACGTTGAAGGGAAGTGGAAGAATGAAAGGGATGGAGGTGAAGGATGGGGAGAAGGAATACTGGGAAAGAGGGTGTGTATTTTGGGGGAGGGACAGTATTGGGATGAAGTTGGGAAAAGGGTTTAATTAAAGAGAAAGAGAGGAAAACAATAGGTAGAGGTCCGTGTGCGCAGGCTCAAGAAGTGTTATTTTGGTGAATGTTTTTTTTTTTTTTTCTCTTTTTTGGCATTGAAGGTGTATATAATATTTCGGTTGAGTAATGTTTCGTGTCAAGTTTAAAGTTGTCGTGTATGTAGCGCGCCTTTATTTTACGTTGAATTGTGCGTTAGTTTACGATGAGGATTTGTAATTTTTTTTTTTTTTTTTTTTTTTTTTTTAGTTTGTATTGTGGTTGATATTTTGAGTTTTTTTTTTTTCCATTTCAAAGTCTGACGATGTCAAATATATAAGCTATACACTTCCTCTACTTGTTTTCTGTTTCTTTTGTTTTGTTTAGTTTCTACATTGCCGTGTGTTATGAAGTGCAATTTGTTATCTCTATTCCATTAACGAGTTTAGCGATGATATGTTATTATTTTGCCTTGAAATTTCAGCCATTCACCTCGCCACAGAACAAATCCTGTGTCTAAACTGAATATAGGGATTACAGGAATTAAAATTGCTATTAAATGTACAGAGGATCACTTCGGTTTGAATATTGTTTTACGAATATTGCACGATCCAAGTATTTTAGGATCACCTTGCTCTGCTTTCATTTCTTCTTGGTCTGCACAGTGTGGTTTGCTCATGTATATATTTGGTCTCGCTTTTTGGATCGTTGCTCTGGGTTTAAGACCGGATGCCTTTCCTGACGTTACGCGGGGGGGCTGGGATTCGAACCGCCTTGGCCTGGCTCATAATTTCCATGGCTTGACGCTTTAAGCCACTAGACCAACTCGCCCCACTCACTTTCCTCTGCGATTCGAATATATTAGAGAAAAGTCAGGATATGTAAATTATGCAACCGTTTCGAACGAATGTAAAGCAAATGTTAGAATGTATATACTCTAAGAATATTGAAAGCACGAAAGGTAGAATGTATTTTAAGTAATATACGAATGTTGACCAACCCATGTGTAGGATCATGACTCGAGGCAGGGGGAATACTTACAAATGTTTCGCGAACCAAGTAATGTAGGGCAATGTCTTGGCGAGGTGACCCGTGTGCTGATTGGGCCTGATCCGCCCGCCTGCCTGCCTGCCTGCTTGCCTGCTTGCCTGCTTGCCTGCCTGCCTGACTTGCGCTTGGCGGCCATCCAGGTCAGGCCTGTTGTCCCTCCGCCGCTCCGGGATGAGTCGAGAAGCGGCCAACAGTAAGAGAAGGTCACGAAGGTCACTACAACCTTGGACTGTTCATTGGTGTTAGAGGTTTGGTATACATGTTTCTGCGGAAGGCTATGACACTGGGGCGTTGGAAGTTGTATAAGAGGACAGGAATTGGAAGGGAAAGAAATGGAAGGGAATAGATGAGACCATAACAGGAGAGAAGTGAGGAGAGTAAAAAGACAAAACAAGATAAAACAAATAAAAGAAAAAGGAGAGGGAAAAATGCAAGTGAAAAAAATGGAAAAAAAGTGAATAAGGGAATATTGAAACAGAAACGAAGGGAAGAGAGGAAAGGAGAAGGAAAGGAAAGAAGAAGGAAGAGAAGACAAGAGAAGATAATAAATGAGAAAAGAAATTGATTGAGAAGGTAGAAAAGGAAAGAAATGAGCAAATAATATAAATGATAGAGAAGGCAAGGAAGGAAAATAAAAAAATAAAAAAAAATTAAAGTATGAAGTATTGGAAGTGGTCATTCTGCATAAAAAAAAAAAATACTCGTTATAGGCCAGTGGTTCTCAACTCGTTTCAGGTCACGGACCACCAACCCAATAAAAGATATGTCGTGGACCATGTTTTTAGTTTGAAATTTATTTCTTCAAAACAATTTCAAGGAATTATATAAAATAATACCTGAAATATATTTTTTACAAAACATAATTTCCTGGAAATTTATGCATAAGTATCTATCATTTTGACGTGAAATTTATTTATAACAAACAGAATTTTTAAATTATGGAGGAGTATACAAGTAATCAACACTATCCTTCCAAATTTGATGAATTATTTTCCTTGCAACCAGACTTTTGGATTCTTTTCTCACTGACAAGCTCTTCAGTGTTAGGACACAGGACGAATAATACAACCAATCAGCTCAGCAGCTCGGTGACTACTCGCTACAGCACTTTACGGCAGTGTAATATGTAGCCGCGCGGCAGCTGAAAGGAATCAACGAGATGGCTCGTTACTTCTCGTACAGGAAATCATGGATATTCGTTTTATAATAGATTAAATTTAGAAACTGAAAGTGACTCGAAGTGCTGCTTAGCAGCTACAACTTAAAGGTTGCCAATACATTTCTTAAATTTTAATAATATAATAAAATGAATGGTTAATTATTTATCTTGATTAAATCGTTCGCACTGAACTTTCAACATAATATAAAATTAAGTACATTCATTTTCCAGTTTATTACCAAATACAGTGGACATCCTGTGGACCACCCAAAAAGTCACCATGGACCACCAGTGGTCCATGGACCACCAGTTGAGAACTGCTGTTATTGACGGATATTGAAAAGCTAAATGTTGTTTTGAATAGAACCAATATAGTGAAATTCAGGAAAAACCAACAAATATGAGGGTGGGTCCTGGAAATGGCTAGGACAAAAAGTATTATTAGAACGTATAGTCTCTCTCTCTCTCTCTCTCTCTCTCTCTCTCTCTCTCTCTCTCTCTCTTTTCTTCCTTAGGTCCGCTTTCCTTTCTTTCTTTCGCTTTCTTTTTCTTTCTCTCGCTGTCCTTTTCCCCTCTCTTTTTCACTATAATCACATTCCTTTTCTCTCTTCTCCTCCCCATCCACCCTGTTCTCTCCCCTCCTTCCTTCCTCTCCTTCCTCCATCCCCCCTCACGCGTAATTCCACTTCTTGAACTGAGAGGCATAGTAGTTAGGTAAGGTAAACTATACACGGCAGGGAGACAGGTAAATAATTAGGGAAAAGGGAGCTGCAGTTGTAATTTAGAAAAGGAGGAAAAAGGGGGGAGTGATTTAAAAGGATCAAAGGGAGCTTATAAAGGTCAAATGAGCACAAGGATGAAAAGAAAACCCGGAAAAAACATATGAAGGTTAACGGAGACATATGGGTAAGTAAGAGGGAGGAGAAAGGTAGGTAGGAGGGAGGTAGGTAGGTGGGTAGGTTAGTAGGGTTGGTAATGGGACTGGTTGATTAGGGAAGGGTTGGTAATGGGACTGGTTGATAAGGGAAGGGTTGGTAATGGGACTTGTGGATAGGGGAAGGATTGGTAATATGACTGGTGGATAGGGGAAGGATTGGTAATATGACTGGTGGATAAGGGAAGGATTGGTAATGGGACTGGTGGATAGGGAACGGGTTGGTAATGGGACTGGTGGATAGGGAACGGGTTGGTAATGGGACTTGTGGATAGGGGAAGGGATGGTAATAGGACTGATGGATTGGGGAAGGATTAGTAATGGGACTGGTGGATAGGGGAAGGATTGGTAATGGGACTGGTGGATAGGGGAAGGATTGGTAACGGGACTGGTGGATAGGGAAAGGATTGGTAATGGGACGGGTTGATAGGGGAAGGATTGGTAATGGGACTGGTGGATAGGGGAAGGGTTGGTAACGGGACTGGTGGATAGGGAAAGGGTTGGTAACGGGACTGGTGGATAGGGGAAGGGTTGGTAACGGGACTGGTGGATAGGGAAAGGGTTGGTAATGGGACTGGTGGATAGGGGGAGGATTGGTAATGGGACTGGTGGATAGGGGAAGGGTTGGTAACGGGACTGGTGGATAGGGGACGGGTTGTGATCGGGACTGGTGGAGAGGGGAAGGATTGGTAATAGGACTGGTGGATAGGGGAAGGATTAGTAACGGGACTGGTGGATATTGGAAGGAAAAGGAAGGTGGAGGTGAGAACTGAACAGGCGGTAAGGGAGAAGGTAAAGGAGAGGAAAATATTGAGAGAAAAATAAAAAAATAAAGGTAGGTGTCAAAGGAATAGAAGGAAGAGGAGAGAAAAAGAATAATAAGAGTAATGAAAAGAAAGGTGGAGGTGAAAACTGAACGAACGACAAGGGAGAAGGTAAAGGAAGGGAAAGTGGCCGTAGTAGTATTCTGGCAAAGCTTAGTTGGGTGTGCTAAGGTTCTTAAGGTCCCATGTGTGTGTGTGTGTGTGTGTGTGTGTGTGTGTGTGTGTGTGTGTGTGTGTGTGTGTGTACAGGTGTGGAGAGGCTTACGTAGACGCTTACAAAACATTTTTATTCAGATGGAAGTACACACACTCACACACACACACACACACACACACACACACACACACACACACACACACACACATATATATATATATGCTTATTTTGCTTATTTCCTAGTGTTTGTCCACATGAGAGAGAGAGAGAGAGAGAGAGAGAGAGAGAGAGAGAGAGAGAGAGAGAGAGAGAGAGAGAGAGAGAGAGAGAGAGAGAGAGAGAGAGAGAGAACCCCATTTTTCCCTCTCTCGTAACGTGTATCATAGTTTACGCTTTCTCTTTACCGTCCTCTGTCTCGTTTTCCACTATTCCTCTTTTTCTTGCCTCCCGATTTCCTTTCCCGGCATACAAACGGGGTTCCGGAGCGCATACACACACGGCTCCAATACCCTCCCGCTCTTGCCTTCCTTCCGTAAAGTATTCCGCCCTAAAGCACTTGTTTCCTTCCTACAGATATACATTTTCTATTATTCCGTCCTTTCCTGTGCTCACTCCTCTCCCTCCCTCCGCCTCAGTTTTCCGCCGACGCTGCCTATTTGGTCCCGATATCTCCGTTTTTGCCTGTGCTGCAGGGGGGGAGACTTATGGAGAAAGGGTAGGGGTGGAGGACGAGAAGGGAGAAGAGGACTGGCGGAGTTGAGAAGAGTTTGGAGGCAATTAAAGGACAGGGGTAGAGATGTAAAGATTGGGAGAAGGGTCTTTTAGGGAGGGTTATATTGGGACGAAGATGTGAAGAGTGTTTAAAGAGAAAGAGAGGGAAGAAGTAGAGCAGCATGGAAGGTGAAGAGGGGTTAACAGTAAGGAGTGAGAAATGGAGGAGGTAAAGGGAACGGAAGGAAAAGGCGTGTAGAGAGTGAAGCTGAGGAAAGGAAAGGAAAAGAAGCATTTGGAAGAAAGGTTGAGGAAGGAGAGTTAGGAAAGGACTGCAATTATTGAGAAATGAAAGGGTAGATGAGTGGAAGAGAGAGGAAAGGGAAGAAAGAGGGCACTGGGAAGGAAAGGAAGTGAGGAGGAAGGAGAGGAAAGGATGGTAATTATTGTGAAGGGAAACGGTTGATGGGGAAGAGGTATTGGGAATGGAAGGAAGAGAACATTGAAAAGAAGGGGTATGAATGGGAGTGAAAGGGGAGGAACATGTGGGAGCTGAAAGGGGTGAAGAAGGGAGAGCTTAGGGGAGAAGGGGAAAAGACAGGGTTGGCAAAAGTTTAGAGGTGTTGGGCGGAACCGAAGATATCGAAAAAGTGTATTTGGTAAGGAATCCAAGACTCGCCCGTTGCTGCAGGGGCTAATGTGCGCAAAAACTGTCTCGAGGCGGCTGGCTGGCTTCCTCCGGGCGACTGTGTGTGTGTGTGTGTGTGTGTGTGTGTGTGAGTGTGAGTATGTATGAGTATGTGAGTGTTTTATTTAGTTTTATTCTGATATTTGGTTTCTTTTTTTCCTTCAAGGGAATTAGAACGAAAAGAAGAGAGATTGATGAAACTTTAACGAGGAGGAGGAGGAGGAGGAGAGGAGGAAGCTCTTGACTGGATTGAGCTCATGGTTCCCCCGTCATCCTGCAGAAGGTAAGTACAGTCTCAGTTATACCGTAGCGTCCTCGTTTTCAGAGCATAAGTACAACGTTAAGGGACTCACCACCAACTCATCTTTCCTATGTTATACTCCCTTTTCTTGTCACTTATATACTTGCCTTCAGCTATACCTTTTCGCTTGTCTTTCCCTTAACTTTAACCATTGCATCTTTATTTAAGGTTTATAATACAGATCAAAGGCTTTATTTGCAGTCACTTTCCCTGCTCCCCTTCCTTTCATGTACATCCTTGCCCTTCTAGCTTCAACCCTTCTGCTTGTCTTTCCCTTAACTTCAACCACTGCATTTTTTTAGAGGTTTAGTGTACAGATCAAGGGCTTTATTTGCAGTCACTTTCCCTGCTCCCCTTCCTTTCACGTACATCCTTGCCCTTCTAGCTTCAACCCTTCTGCTTGTCTTTCCCTTAACTTCAACCACTGCATTTTTTTTTAGAGGTTTAGTGTACAGATCAAGGGCTTTATTTGCGGTCACTTTCCCTGCTCCCCTTCCTTTCATGTACATCCTTGCCCTTCTAGCTTCAACCCTTCTGCTTGTCTTTCCCTTAACTTCAACCACTGCATTTTTTTAGAGGTTAAATGTACAGATCAAGGGCTTTATTTGCAGTCACTTTCCCTGCTCCCCTTCCTTTCACGTGCATCCTTGCCCGTCTAGCTTCAACCCTTCTGCTTGTCCTTCCTTCAACCTCAACCAATGCATCTTTTTTCTAAGGCTAGGGATACAGATGAAAGGCTTTATTTGCAGTCATTTTCATTTACCTTTCCTCCACGGTCCTTCCCGCTACACTATTACTTTTTATATTCTTCCTTCGTTTCCTATATGTCCCCTTTCTGTGACCTTTCCTCAACGTGGATTATTACCATTAAAGTAGCCCATATTTTTCTCAACTCTCCACCTTCAAGTGACCTTCTCTATAACCTTTTCCTTGCTCTCCTTCCACCATCCGTGTCGCATTAAATATGAACTCTTCTTACGCCCTTTTCTCCATCTTCATCACCCTCACCGTCTCCCTCCCAACTTGCCTCTCCCATGTTTTTTGTTTATATACACGCCCTCTTCTTTGCTGTCCTTTCAATTTCTCTTCGGCTTTTGCGCGTTCGCCTCCTTTCTGCATCTACCTTCATTTCCTTCTACACCTTCCTACACACACCGTCCTTCACCTCTTCTAATACATCCTCCCCACGCAATGCTTCAAGCGCTAACTTCTTCGGGTGTAATATCTTCCACCTTCATATAATTTACTCCACTATTTTCTCCTCCTTCAACTCACATCTTATTTCATCTTCTTCGCCTCCACTTCTCTTTCCTCCTCCCACATGCACTATCCTTGGCCTCCTTCCCTCCTCCTCCTCCCCCGCACTCACACACCTCCTCCTCCTCCTCCTCCTCCTCCTCCTCCTCCCACGCGGCACTCACCTGGACTCTGGACGTTGCGTGGTCGTCTTTTGCGTCGCGGTGTGTGATTCCTCGCCGCTGCTAACTCTCACCAAACAGTTAAATTCAGAGCTTGTGTGTGTGTGTCTTCTTTCTGTGTGTGTCTCTCCGCTCTCTGTTGTGTAATTACGTCTGGGTTCTATGTTATGTATGCTGTGTAATCCCATAGTTTAGCGCGGTGGCCGTCGCGTGTTGGGGTGAGTTAGTTGAGCCAGAAGGACGGTAACGCTAATTGGGTGTCCTGGCAGGCTGTGTTTTTTGTTCCCCGGTCACTCCTGCCGCTATCGCCGCCACCGCCATCATTGTCATTATCTCTGTTTTGCTCTTTTTCTTCCTTTTTCCGATTTTCCACCGCAACCTTTTCATGTTTTTTTTTTTTTTTGCCCTTCTTTCGTTTCCTTTTCGTTTTTTCACCTTTCCCCATGTCCTCCCTTCTTGGTTTTTGCTTTTTGCCATCTTCCGCCGTTTACCGCTGCCACCACAACAACCATCACCACCACAAATATTGAAAAAATGTACAATAAAGTTACTACCTCCAGAAGAGATCCCCATACTTCAAAATATCTAGGCGTAAAATTGCCACTTAGATCTCCCTCCCCACACACACAGAAATAAATGTGAATGTACAGCCACTTCAAAATTATTAAGCTTCAGACCATTTTGTTTCCATATTCTGCGAAAAAAGGTTAATCGTTGCGTCGTTTTTATATGGTTAAACTGACACGCCAAATCTGTATTTTGGAATGTTCAAAACTGCTGATAAAGTAAATAAAAAGTTGCTATATAGTATTATGAAACTGAACATTAGTTATTTGTATGACGGACCGCATCAAGCTTAAAGCTGAGTGATTAAAATAGTTCATATAAGATTACAGTGACCACAAGTCGACTAATCTGGTAAAAGCTCTGACCAGGTGCTTGGCGTGAGGCGACTCCTAATCTTACCCTCACCACGCCCACTCGTTCCTGAGCCCCGCCCACCTCTACATTTACTCCTCTTCTTTCTCCTCATGCGGCTTCTAGAAAAAAAAAAGGGAAACTGCCTAGCAAACAATGTCTTTCCGGCCCTCTGCTACATTTGTTGGTTGCCACAGCCGCTGCATCACTCAGCTCACATGATCCTCTCTCATCACGCCCACGCCTTTTACTTTTTTAGTGTGTGTGTGCGCGCGCCATCATAAATTATACAACATTTGCTGTAATGGAGTAGTCATAAATTTTCATTAAAAATATATATCATCTGATTTATTACTTTAATTCTTCGTGGCGCTGATATGAACTATGATTTTTTTCCCTGTGTCGAATTTTCCCACCGAAAACTGACTTTATCATAACATTTTTTCCGTGACTTTACATCTTTCCATGACCTCACCTTGGGTTTTTCTTATCGTACTCTCCCCTACCCCCCCACAAAAAAAAAACTCACCCACCATTGTCTGTCCTTAAGTCTGTCACCAAGATTTAGAGGGGAAGTAATTGTTCCTATGTAAACTGAATCATCAAACAATTCCAGACCAGTGACATAAAATTGCTGTTGATAAAGTTGTAAAGGTTAGCAGGACACCTCTTTGCGTCGCCTGTTTGTTAAGGTCTTAGTTGCAGGCTACCGGGAGTAAACTAAATGGGAGTTAGTTTTGTTTTTCTTACGACGCTTGAGGCCACACTCCTATCATCATTGTATATCTGTATCACCTAACATAAGCAACAACCACACAGTCTTTTCTTTGCACTCCCCATTCTATTTTCTAACCTCGCCTCTTCCTCTCTCCTTCCCCCGCAACAGCCACCTTCAACATCCCTTCACCTTGCATGCCAGGGCCGAGGATGCTTACCGCCTGTATTGCCTCCTGCTCTCCCGTGTCTTGAGGCTGACTCGGGGCGTTGCGTTACAAGGGTAGGCGAGCACTCCAAGCGTTTTACTCTGGGCCCCTGACTCCTGTTACTGGCGGAGCACAGCACAGAGAGGGGCGCGTACACACACACACACACACACACACACACACACACACACACACACACACACACACACACACACACACAGATAGTTGGATAGCTAATTAGTTTGGTAATTAGATATGTAGTTTATTTACCCAAATTGTAGGTCCAGTTGTGCTACTTTAAACACGAAATGAAGAAATATAAGTGACGAAAACGTTAAAATGATTCCAAATAATCAACACTCGGGGTTTCTTTTATGTAATTTTAAGTAACTCATTTTATAGATGTGAAACTTTACGATAATCTGTGTACTAGCACATTTTATCTGTTCTAGGTTATATTTCAGTATCTACTTCAACAAAAAAATAGCACGTGAATGTCATAGCTATAATGTCTTCTCCCTTTCCTTGCATATCCACACAAGCGTTAATTCTCCCTTACGCATAGATGAAAGAATAGTTCTGCATCAACATATTTTTCCCAACCCTCGCCGTCAGTCCTACACAGGGAAGCCCGGCGCCATGAACTCACTAATCTCACTCCGGACAAGTTTAATTTTCTCGTCCGTGCCTCGTCTTCCTCCCCCTCCTCCTCCGCCTCCTTCTCCTCCTCTTCCTCTTGGTTGTTGTTGATCCACACGACTCCGAAATTCCTTGCTCTGGCTTTCATCTTCGTATACCTTCTTCCAAACCGTCTTCGCTTTTCATCATTCTGCCACCTCCTTCCTCCTCCTCTTCGATCTTTGCTTATTATTTTCTTGCTGTTCCTCTTTCGTAATCCGGTCTTTCTTCGCCTCTTTCATTTGTGTTCCTTATCAGCTTTTTCCTTTTTTTTGAGGTTCTCTTCTGCCCCTCCCTATTCTCGTCTTTCCATATTTTTCATTCTTCATTTTTCTCTCCGATTTTCTATTTTTCTCCAACTCCTACCTTCGTGTCATCCTCTTCCTCCTTCTCTTTCTCCTCAACGTACCTCTTCTTTCTCTTCCTCCTCCTTTTCATTGTCACCCTTTCACCGCCACAATCACACTCCTATTCCGAGTCTTCCTCTTCCTGCAGCTCCGTCTTTTCAATTCTTCATCTTTTCCTCCTCCTCCTCCTTCTCCTCTTTCTCCTCAGCATTCCTCTCCTTTCTCTTCTTCCTTTTCATTCTCATCTTTTCACCGCCACCCTCCTTCTCTTCCTATTCCTGTTCTACATCCTCCTCCAGCTACATCTTTTCCAATTCTTCATCTTTTGCACCTCCTCCTCCACCTCCTCCTCCTCCTTCCCATCCGCCTCCTCGTACCTCCCAACCTCTCGCCTTCGTTCTCGTTCGGTTCTTTGTTAGCGGAGAAGACAGGCGAGGCGAGGTGAGGATGCCAACACGTGACCCGAATAGAGGTCGCCTGTCTTCGTCCATTCCACCTGGCTAGTGTCTTCTAATTAATGGAAAGTCGCCTGTCCCCGCGTGTTCTCAGGGCCGTGTCAAGATTTTCACAAGCCGGGGGGGAGAGAGAGAGGGAGAGGGAGAGGGAGTGGGAGAGGGAGAGAGAAGAGGAAAGGAGAGAAGAAAAGAAAAGAAAAGAAAAGAAAAGAAAAGAGAAGAGAGAAGAAAAGAGAAGAGAAAGAGAAAGAAAGAGAGAGAGAGAGAGAGAGAGAGAGAGAGAGAGAGAGAGAGAGAGAGAGAGAGAGAGAGAGACTGACTGACTGACTGACTGACTTTCAATTTATAGCGTGCTAGTTTTGGTATCCTGAAGGCGTGTGAACGACTGACTGACTCCTCGAAAATGTTTGCTCTCTCTCACTGTTCTCCTCCTCCTCCTCTTCCTCTTCCTCCTCCTCCTCCTCCTCCTCCTCCTCTTCCTCTGCCTGCCATCGTCTGCTCCCGTTCTCTCATTACCCATTTTCTTCTCTCTTTTCTCTGTCGTACTCTGGTTTCGTTAAATTTTTCTTCTATCCAACCTGTTACAACCTTTATTTCTCCCTTACTCCCTTTTCTCTCCTCTCGTCTCATCTTTTTCTTCTATCTTTTCTTCGTATTTTTTTCTTTTATCCTTCTTTCCTCTCGTATTCTCTTTTCTCCTCATATTTCCAGTCCTTTCCTTTCCTCTTCCAGTTCTCTTTCTTCCTCTATTTCGTTGACAAAATTTATCATAACTTTTATATATATATATATATATATCCTGCATTAGCAACCCTAGGAAACGGAGGAAGGTGGAGACGATTGAATGCTTTGCTATGTGTTCATGATACCAATACATCATATTCCAAACTCTAGGACGATTGTAGAAAAATTAGGTTATTAAGGACACGGAAATTGACCTCTCTTTTGGCCACTCATCTGTACACACTTTTATATGGGGCAGTGATTAGCGGACTTTTGACATTTTTATCTTTTTTTGCCCTTGAGCCTCGTACTGTAAAAAATTAAAAAAAGGTCTGAAAGAAGGTTAGAAATAAGTTGCTTAGAAGACCACAGGGAGAAGAGAAATTAGGCCATTGAGAATACCACATGCAATAGGAGGTGCGTATGTATGTCCCTTTCGCTGCCCTTCGCTCCTTGATAACCTAAGGTACAGACGGGAAACGCGGGACAAACACACTTCCGGGTATAGGCAGTAAATGGACCTCCCCGCATAGGCAGAAAATATATATACGTATTAAATTGCATCACTATTTTTTCGCTGTTTGTGCTTGTGTTGCCGGTGGGTGCATTTTTATCATTTAATAGAGGGAAGATTTTTTGTTTCACTTTTTTTTCATAATCAGAGCGTCGGAGAGCGAGTTTCTGTTTCCCTTCACCTTTTAAGCGGCGCCGGGCAATCAATCATCACTCTCGCCTCCTTTTTGCCGTCTCTCCTTCCTTCCTTTCTCCACCCTTTTACGTGACGTCACCTGCCCCCTTGCCCCTCTTCCCTTGACCCTCCTGCCCCTTCCCTCGTCCCCTATACGTGTCTTTCCCTTTCCATGTCCCTTCTTCCTTCGTCTTATCCCATCCCTTATCCCCATACCCTCCTCTTGCTTCCTCCTTCTTCCCCCTTTCCTCTTTTCCCCTCCTGCGCCTTTCCTCAACTGCACACGTTCGCCTTCCTTCCACCCTGCCCTCGCTTCTTCTTAACTTTCTCAGCTCCTTCACCTCCTCTCTGTCTGCCTATGTTCCCTTTCTCCACGTCCATATTTGCGCCCGTCCATTCTTTGCCCCCGTTTCTTCACCTCCCCAGTTGCTCACACATGTTCTTCTTACCCTCTCCACCTCCCACCTGCACCCTTTCCCTCTGGCTGTCCAAATTCCCTTTCTCTGCCTCCATACCTGTCCCCCTTTTTACCATGAACCGCGCACCAAACGTAACCCCTTTTACTTCATTCCCGTTCTGCTCTGTTCTCTCCTCCTCACTATTGCCTTCTTTCTATTCCCTGTCTTGTCTTCTTTCCCTTTACCTACCCTCATTTCTTCTTTGTCTTCCCTTTTCCTCCTCATCCTGCTCTTGCCTTGCCCCCTCTCGCTTACCTCCTACCCTTTCTTGCTCATCCTCCGCACCTATGTTCCCATACTCTTACCTGTCTTCTTTCCCTTACCTGCCCTCCTTTTTTCGCTGTGTCCCTTTCCCTCCTCTTTCTGTTTCTTTCTTATTCCATCTCCCTTGCTTCGTACTATATTTTGTCCATCTCCCTTGTCCTTTTCATCTGCATCTTCTCTTTACCTTTTTCCATGCCGTCTCCACCTGTCTCATGCTCTATCACCCGTACCCTCCCTCCCCCCTTCCCCCTTCCCCTTCCCTTCACCCATGCCCCGTCAGTTTGCCACCCTTCAATAGAAAACGTGTGGACTCTTTTTCATCACTCCGTTTTCTCTTTAACGTTTTCATCTTTTTTATGAAATATTTTTCGTTCAGATTTTTTCGTTCAGAATGAAGAGGAAAGTTGTTGTTTTTTCAGTCATCACAGAATTTTTTTTGTTATTGGTGCAGATTCAGAGGAAGGAAACGCACTCATGCATGCACGCACATATACACATGCAAAGATATTTTACACACAGGCACACGCACACTCCCCACCCCCCCACACACACACACATACACACACGCACGCACATAGATCCCCCCCTCACGCACACACACGCACACATAGATATTCATGAGTAATAAACGTGGGTGAGTATGGCAGTGAATTAGTGAATGATGAAGTGAGTGAGTGGGTGGGAGTGATTGAGGGAGTGGCTGATAAAACGAGCCTCCAGCCGTCCCCAGAATTATGATGAACATAAAGGTCAAAGGTCACGTGGGGCCGTCACCGAGGCAACGAGTAGCACCAGGAGGGTTCAGGGTGTGCCAAAGCAGGGTCAGGGGTAGCGTGGCAGGGGTTGGGGTGCCACGTTCTGATGGGATGAAATAATGTCACACGAACTAACCAATTATACAACTAACACTACTAGCGAAGAATACATAAACATAAATGAATGAATGAATTTTTTTTTAATTAGAAAGGAAATAAACTAACATCATGAAATAATGACATGCTTACTGATTAACTAACTGATTATCCCTAACTAATTATGCTTTTGAGTTGCTTTCTTTGCTGTAAAATAAAAAAAAGAAATGTATTTTAAAAGAAACGTAAGCTGATTAACTGATTAACCAACTTCCCAACCGATAATTTTGTATCACATTAAAATATATGCTGATTAACATTGGGAAAGAACGATGTAACATTCTCCGAACTACCTAACCAATCTAACTTTCGCAAAATCACAGAACAACCCGAAAAAAACGATGCCCTAAGTGAGGAAAGAACCCCCTCCCTAACAACCCCTCGTCATTATCTTCCTTCCTCACACTATCTCACTCTTTCCCAGCCTCACCTCACCTTCACCTCACCTGACTTTCCCAATTACTCTCAGATTCTTTTCTTTTCTTTTTTTGGACGATTTTCTCTCTCTCTCTCTCTCTCTCTCTCTCTCTCTCTCTCTCTCTCTCTCTCTCTCTCTCTCTCTCTCTCTCTCTCTCTCTCTCTCTCTCTCTCTCTCTCTCTCTCTCTCTCTCACTCTCTCTCTCTCTCTCTCTCTCTCTCTCTCTCTCTCTCTCTCTCTCTCTCTCTCTCTCTCTCTCTCTCTCTCTCTCTCTCTCTCAGCTAATGATCCTTGCAACCGCCGTCTGAGTATTTATGTCAGGTAAGAGGAAAAGGAGGAGGAAAGGAAGGACGGACATGGTAAACGGGGGAGAAGAGAAAGAAAGAGTGAGTGGAGAAAGATGCAGTGAGGGGGATGAGTAGAGAGGAGGAGGAGGAGGAGGAGGAGAAGGAGGAGGGTTAAAAGAAGGGATTTATAGAGTATTAAGGATGAAAGCAAAGGTAGATTAAGTTTGAGGAAAAAGAATATAAGTGAAAGATATAAACGAGAGAGAGAGAGAGAGAGAGAGAGAGAGATTTTTTAATGACTGTGCAGGCCGTATAGTCCAAACAAGGAGGTCCGTTCGTAAACCACAGTGAAACCTCTAATTGTCACCAGAACGTTGCTTCTTTGATTTAAATAATTGTATCGTGAATAAAATGATGGTCGATTTAGTTATGAAATGTATGAGTCATGTACCAAAGTCCTTAAAGTTAGAGTTTATTCCATTGTCCTGTAACAACGTTAGTGAGGAAGAATTAATTAATTAAGTCATTGGTTCTCACTTTGATGTCATTGATGTGAATTATAAACAACACTGCTCGAGCATCCGAGTTGTTAGTGACTCTGAGGCAGCTCTGTTAATTAATTATGGACCTTTTCTGTCAGCTGCTTTGTCGATCTACGCTCCATGTGTCTCATCGGTAGTCATTTCAAAAATGAGTTGAAGTATGAACGGAATTTTCATTAATATTCTTGTCGTCACCGGTGTAGGAGGCAGCACCGGTATTGCTGGTATTGAATGCCGAGGATGAATGATAATTTTGGAATGTGTTGACTTTCAGTTACTGAGTTACCCGCGCTGTCACTTAATTGATCAATCTCACCTTTAATCTCCTTTTTGTTTATAAATTTGAAAAACTTACATGATTGCTTCTATAATTTGCAACAATATTTTCCACATACTTGCTCTTTGCCCAACTTTTCAGTTTTGTCGCTCGTCCCCCGACCTCGTGATGAAGTTTGCTATTTTCGGGCTAGCTTCGCACTTTCTTTTGCAAGTATAACAAGTTTGTCTCTGGAATGAATGTTTGCTTTTGCTGTTAAACCACCGTGGGTTTTTACTGGTGTTGTGTCTCTTTTCACAAAACTGGACTGCCACACCCCATCTACGTTAGTATCGTTTAATGATTTTTTTGTCTGTCAATACTTACCTGATTTCTGCGGGTTTTTTTTTTTTTTTTCCTTCAGTTCTTCTCCATGAGCGCTAAAGTGGACGTGTATTAGTTTGTGAACGCAAGAGCTGAGACGTTTTACTATAACCTTACGACGTGATTATCTTGACTCACTATTACACTATTACAAGGTCTATTGTATTATTATTTTATCTTAAAAAAAAACTGAGGCGTCCATTATCCATTAATCACAAGTCACTATATTTTATCAGCAGCAGCGTTCCGTATTTATCCCGGAGGCCTGTAGGTGACGGATGTATTGACATTAAACTTTATCATATTTACATGGACATATACTAATCAGAACGATTGAGCTGAAGTGAATCCAGAACGCATTCAATGTTTTTTAAAAGCATCCAAACAGAAACAAATGAACTGTAATACATGAAGGCGGCAAACACTTTTTTCCCTCTCAGACAAACAATGGCATTAGTGTTTATTCAGCCTAATTAGCCTCTGCTGTGATCGACGGAGCGGGGCGTGTGTGGAGCGCCGATGCAGGTGTGTTCAGGCAGAGCAGCATCACGGCACGGGCGTCACCTGGGCTTTGTGATGGCACAGAGCGAGGTAATATCGTACTCGTGAACAGGTGTATATTATTAACACAATGGCGAGGGGAGGAAGAGCCGTATGTAGACTACCTGGCCTCTTGGAGTATCCTTAAGTCCTGTATCCACGTGTATTTCATCATTTACCACATTTTTTTTAGGTGGTTATTGTTAGGTAGCCGTGTAATATACCATAAGACTAAAGTTTTCAATAATATCTACACATTCAGTTGATCACATATTATTTGCACCGTAGTCTGACTGGTAAGCGTGTCGGGGATAGCTGTACCTCTAACCAACATCAGGGAAGGTGCTAGAGTATCTACAAACGATGCAATTGCTAGGAGTTTCTGGAGGTGGGTGATGTGATGGAGGTGGAAAAAGAGTGGAGTGGGCTGAGAATTTCTGTTCCTTTAGCCAGCGTCAGGGAAGGGACTAGTGAAGCTCAAAACGATGGAATGGATAGGTACTGATGAGGTTAAGTGTGAAGGAGTGCACTGAATTTATGATCTCTATATTTCTAACCAGCATCAGGGAAGGAACTAGTGTAGATTGAAACGATGAAATGGTTAGGTACTGATGAAGGTGGTTGATTTTTTTTTTTTTTTTTTTTTTTTTTTTGCGCTGCCTGTAGCGCCGGTAGGCTTTCTTGAGGAGCCTTATGGACGACCCCAGCCTGTTAGTGGCGCTTGCTAATTTTATTTATAGTGGCTGCCGTGATGTATAACTCTTGCTAGGCCCATTCTGCTCCTAGTGCTCCTCATGACCTAAGTCGCTGAAGTTAGGGTTGATTGAAGATCCAGACAGCACGTGGGTGATCTTCTGCCACTCGGCGATGACTTGAAAAATCAGCGTGTTTTGGTTGGGAACTTAGAACTCAAACCTAGTCCACGCTAGGTCATCGGGCTCACCACCCCCGCACGGTAACCACTCGACCACCGCCTACCCACATCGCCATAAACAGATATTCAATGTAGCTCAAAACGATAGAATAGCTATGTGTTGACAGAGGTGGAGGATGTAATCAGAAAGCAAAAAGGGTGTAGTGGACTTGGAATCTTTTTTGTACCTTTAACCATCATCAGGGAAGGGACTCGTGTAACTCAAAGCGATAGAAAGTTTAAGTGTTGACGAACGTGGTTGATGTGATAAAGAGGGGAGAAACAGCTTGGGATGTCTGTTTCTTTAACTAGCACTGGGGAAGATCTTTTTTTCATTTACTGCTGAAAACGATGGAAGGGTTAGGTATTGACGGAGGGGTATGATATAAAAAGAGAAGAGAAAGAGTGTACTGGAATTGAGATATGTTGTGCCTCTAAGAAGCATAAGGAAAGGCTCTAGTGTAGCTCAAAGCGATGGATTGACTAACTGTTGACGGAGGTGGAGGATATAATAAGGGAAGAAAATGGATATAATAAGATGATGTAATTATGTGGATAGGGGAAGAGAAACGGAAAGTGTGTACCGGGCGTGGAGTCTCTGCATCTCCTACCCATTGTCATAAGCAGTATCAGGATTTTAGAGTATCTCAAAACGATGGAAAGGTGAGGCATTGGAGGCTTTTGATGATGTAACGAGAGAGCAGAACAAGCAACCGGGCTTACGATCTTTGTCTCTTAACGGCATCAGAGTGAATATAAAGTGTACCTCAAAACGATAGAACGGTGAGGTGCTGGTGACTTTGGGTGAGGTAATTAGAGAGGAGAAAGATTGTACCGGGCTTAGGTTCTCCATGCCTCTTAACCATCGTCGAGGGAGCTTCATCGGACACACTGTTCTCTTTTTCTCTCCCACTCTGCCCCCCATGATTTCCCCCAGGGCCAAGCAGCCTCATTGACCTCCTCTTGACCTCCCACACTATTTGTCTCTTCTTTCCCTTCTCTTATGTCCTCCTCTTCCTCCTCCCTTTCTCTTCCTCGACTTACACCTTGTTAGTTACCCCTACAATTTTCCTTTCTCTAATTAGCCTCTCTCTCTCTCTCTCTCTCTCTCTCTCTCTCTCTCTCTCTCTCTCTCTCTCTCTCTCTCTCTCTCTCTCTCTCTCTCTCTCTCTCTCTCTCTCTCTCTCTCTCTCTCTCTCTCTCTCTCTCTCTCTCTCTCTCTCACCCCTCCGAAAATCTACCAATTAGAGCATTTTCTCTCTCTCT
>NC_066554.1:4946691-4991691 GCF_024679095.1 Eriocheir sinensis | reverse complement strand
TCTCCTTTAATTAAATCTTCCCTTCCCTTCCTTCCCCCATTTCTACCTCCCTTCTCCTATCTCCTCATCTACTTTTACCCCACCTCTTTCTACCTCGCCCTTCCGTGCCTTCCCCAGATCTGTCTCCTCTCTATCTCCTCTACCTTCATTTCCCTTACTCGAATCTTCCCTTCCCTTCCTTTACCCATTTCTCTCTACCTTTTCCTTTATCTCCTCATCTACTTCTACCCCACCCCTTTGGAACTCGCCCTTCCCTGCCTTCCCCATACATGTCTCCTCTCTCACTCTCTCTCCTCTACCTTCACATCCCTGACTTGAATCTTCCCTTTCCTCCTCCTATCTCCCCTCCCCCCGCGGCAGGTGCAGGCTCCCACGAGTGTGTAGGCCCGTAGTCAAGGCTCCAGCTGTTTACACTTCCGCTTCCCTCCTGAAAGACACTTCACAAGGCCCTGTTTGTCGAGGAAGAATTTTTAATCTACCGGGTCTAGGAAGGCGCCGTGCCGCTGGAAAACAAAGTTGAAAAGAAAGAGGAACATTACGCCTGTGGAGGAGAAACTAAAGAAAAAAAAACGAAATATATACTGAATGAATTATAAAAAAAAAGACATTATGCATCAGAAAACGTGTGGAGAAGAAACTAAAAAAACGAAATATATACTGAATGAATTAAAAGAAAGACATTATGCATCAGAAAGCGTAGAGAGAAGAAACTAAAAAATAATAAATCTATACTGAATGAAATACAAAAAAAGACATTATGCATCACAACGCGTGTGGAGAAGAAACTGAAAAACTGGAAGCCGAACCGAACCCGACAAAACTAAAAACGAGCAAATCAGTCATCACAAGTACATCATTTTTTTGTGGTATTAACTATTAGAGATCACACAAGATATATATAAAAAAAAATATCCCATGTCTACTATCTACGTTACCAAGTGTGATGAATAAGGAAGATGTACATGTAGAGAAAATAAATGCATATCCCTATTTCATAACATTCATAGCAACACAGGTCAAATATTCACGTTGTCGGTAAGCCTTGTCGCGAATCAGTGATGTGACTCGATAGGGCAGGAAGGGGCGAAGAGGAAAAGAGATGAAGTCTGCGATATTGAGGACGGTGAGGGAGAGGTGAAGGACTCTAGAAGGACACATATTGAAGGCAGCGTGAAGGAGAGGGGAACTGAAACAGACGAGAAAATATAAAGTGGATGAAAGAAGGAAAGATGAGAAACGCGGTATGAGAAGATAAGGAGAGGAGGAGGGGGGGGATGGAGGGGGGACAGAGAGACAAACTAAACGCAAGAGATGGAGAAGGGAACTAGGAATGAGAGACACGTGTAATAAGGGAGGAAAATTACGATGTTGAGGGTGGAAGGAAAAGGGGGAAAGGAAGAGGGAGAAGCGGTGAATAAAGAGGGTGAAAGTCTTACTGAGAGGGAGAGGAGTGGAGGTGAATAGATATGCATAGAAAAAAGGTACTGCTAAGAGGATGGAGAGAGGAGGTAGGAAGAGGGAGAAAGCTTGAGGGAAGAGTAAGGAGAGAGATGCAAGACAGGAGGATGAGCTATTCAGAAGGGAGAAGAGATGAAGGAGAGTTAGAAGATACGCAGCACAAAAGTTACAGTTGGGAGATTGAAAGTAAAAGGAAGATGAAACGGTGAAAGAAAGAGGTGGCATTAAGGCGCTGGAAATTGATGTTTGGTAGACCTTCCATCAACGAGGCGAAGAAAGAATGGTGGAGAAGGGAAAAACTAGCTGAAGGGGAGGCAGAGGAAAGCGGAAAGGTTTGGGAGAAAAGTGAAGGGAAGAAGGAACGGTGAGTTGATTGATCTCTTCGGCGTGAGTAAGTTGGAGGGGCAGGGGTGACGGAGCCAGGAGGAATATTGCTTTAGTATAAGGGGAAGGGAGAGGAGAGAGAAGGGAAATGGCAGGGAGGGAAGATATAAGGGTGATGAGGAGGGAGGGAGAGTAAGGTATGTGTTCGTGGCCTGAGGGGTGTGAATAAGTGGAATGAGGTGACGAAGGGGAGGAAGGGAGCGAGAAGGGGAGAAACACTATTGAGAAAAGGGGAGAAGAAGAGGCGCTGGAGGGGAGAGAGTGACCAGCGAGAAGAAGCAGGTAGATGAGGGGACATAACGAGATCTGGAGAGGAGAAAGAAGGGGAAGAAGAAGGAAGGAAGGATGAGGAGGGCCTATGAAAGAGTCTAATGAGATGTAGGGGAGGAGAAGAGGAGAGAGGCGGAAGAGAGACGAGAGAGAAGGTGAGAAGATTAACGGGAAAGAGGATGGAGGGGAATAAGAAGAGGAGGAAGTGCGAGGAACATGGAGGGAGCAAGGTGAGAAATGGAGGAGAAATTTAAAGAGATGAAAAAGATAAAGGAAAGAAGAAGAGGGAGAAGTTTGAGAGAATGTAGAGAGATTTAGGGTAGAGGGGAAGGAGAGAGAAGGGTGAGGAATGTGGAATGGCCAAAAGAATAGAGAAGATACATGATAAGAGATGAGGAAGAGAGGAAAGGAAAAAAGTCGATAAAGGGAGGAGGAAAATAAGAGGAAAAGATGATCAGCAGAGTGGAAACATGCTAAGAGATCCCCTACTGACCGTGTGTGTGTGTGTGTGTGTGTGTGTGTGTGTGTGTGTGTGTGTGTGTGTGTGTGTTTGTGTTTGTCTGTTTGCCTGTTGTTTTTGTTATTAGTGTTGCCGTTTCTGAAGTTGTTATTCATGTTTATCTTATTCATACTCTTAATTTTCTTCTTCACCTTCGTTTTCTTCTTCTTCTTCTTCTTATTATTATTATTATCGTCATTCTTATCCCTCTTTTTCTCGTTATTATCACTGTTCCTGTTTTTGAAGTTGCTATTGTTGTTGTTTTCATTGTCTTCTTATTCTTATTGTATTTTTTTTATTATTATTTGTAGTAGTATTATCCTTTGCATTATTAACATCATCACTAACCTAAACATCTTTCTCTTCTACCATAACACGACGCAACTCAGCTTCCCTCCCTTCCATCTCTTCCCTGGCGCGTCCTTCCACAGCGGGGGATGAGGGGGTATCCTGTTGAGTGGAGGCGGTCATCAGGGAGAGGTTTTGGAGGCCCCGTCAGCCTAATGCCCGCTCCCTCTCCCCCGCGGATGATGAGGCTGAGGGGCAAGAGAGTTAATTTCCTTAGGCCTAGAAGCTCTTGATATTTTTTCGTTTTTTTTATTTTATTTTATTTTCTCCGTCCAGCCATTCACTGAGAAAGAGGGTGTTTGTGTGTACTTGTTTGTGTGTGTTTGTGTGTGTGTGTGTGTGTGTGTGTGTGTGTGTGTGTGTGTGTGTGTGTGTGTGTGTGTGTGTCGACGATTAAAAATATGCAATAAAAGTTCTGAGAGAGAGAGACGTGATGAATATATAAGGGTGGAAGTTAAGGTTTTTTTTTTTCTCTCTCCATAAAATGAAAGGAGAATCAAGGGTCTCTAAGTCCGTAGATTCGGTAGAAGGAGACTTTAATTGGTCTGCTGACGTGTACTTTTTCTTTTTTTTCTTTAAGTCTACGTGACGGTGCGGCGAGGCTTAGCTTTCTTGGGCCATAGAAGGGTTGAGTGCCAGGAGTGAATAGAGGTGAATGATGGGCAACATTTTTTTTTTTTATCTCCCATTTCCACTCGCGTTGAAAGTTGAAACATAAGAGAGGCGAAGGTAGGAGGAGGGCAAGGCTATTATCCGTGTCCTCTTTTCTGAATCACTTTAAAACTTGAAGAGCAGCACTTTAAAACAAAAGGAAAAGAAATACACGAACAAACAGACTCACAAACAAGACTTTCTGTGGATTGACTTTGCCCACGATGTTTTTTTTTTGTCAAGAAGCAGCTCAAGGGGAAAACAAATGAAAACAAAGCCTGCTAAGTACTGCTCCTATTTATTATTTTACAGACTCGCTCAAGATAAGTATCCGGCGTTGTTGATTACCTTTGCACAGAAACAAAGATTCGGATTTTCGAGTCATTTGAGCTCCTTGTATTACCTTATGACTGTGAGACATGGACACTATAAACTGATGTAAAGAGGTGATTAGACTCTTTTGGTAATTAATACCTTCTCAGAATCATGGGATGTTGCTGGAATAATTATGCCAACGGTTACGTCATGTGGCTGAATCGAGGCCCATTATCTGCTTAGTCCGTAAACGCCAACTCCAGCTACTGTCGCACACTACTCAGAAATCGACCCGGCTCATCGGATTTGAGAAAGTGTGACTGAACCTTTTATTCCACAGACAGACAGGCAGGTAGGGATTTAAACACAAAGAGTTATTAGCAGGAGAATCATTGCTGCGATAACATCCATTAATTAACTACCAGTCTGCAACTAATTACGCCTATAAATAAAATTAATCAGGAGTAGAACAAGTTAAAAATCAACTGAATCAGAATTACACAGAATATGAATCAAAGACAACGGTGGAAAACTTGAATTGTTTGACTTGATCCTGTGCGACCGTAGCGAAGACTGGTTAGCGGCTTTGTGATGCGCTTTTTTTTGCATCTAGGAAATAATCTCTTTTTATAGTAAAGGAAGCAGCTCAAGGGAGAAAAAAAAAGCCGGCTAAACACTGCCCCTATAAAAAAAAAGAGTGCAGAAGAGTGGCCAAAAGAAAGCAAAAAATAGAAAGAAAGAAAAGACAGGAAAGAAGAGGATAACCTGTCGCTTTGACTTAACTGCTGAGAGGCTCACTGGTCATGATAAAGCCGCCTCTTGCATCCGAGAGAAAATAACGTAGAGAAAGGAAAGACGAGTCTCACGCACCACTCCGTATTTTCGTAACCTCTCCGTGTTGACCTTTTTAATTGAGTTTCCCCGAGTCTTGTGTCGTCAGTTTGGTGGACTACAACTTTTGTTCTTTGGTTCTGATCATTTTTATTAAGTTACGTCTTTTTTTATCCTGATTAAGTTTCCCAAACCTAATTACCATATTGCGTATTATGTAGTTTTTCTTTGACGCACGAGTGAATTTCTTTTTGTGCATATATTAAGTGAAAATATTTGTCAATTTAACTGAATATTTCAACTATTTTTTTGGCTTAATTTTCCTAAATCTATCCTGTAATACTGCCTAATGTCGTTCTTCTAACGCACGGGCGAATATTCTGTCACTATTTTGTTGTAAAGATAAACATTTGAGCATTAAAGTGAATATTATCAGTTCACTTTCTCATTAACTTTCCTGGACGTAATTGCATAATGTCTTCCGTCCCTTTGATACGCCAGTGAGCGGCCGGTCGGGCAGGGGGCGGGCACGAGGCAGCGGCGTAAATATATGCAAATACGCTCAACGCCGCCTCTATTGCATCACGAGAGCGTACTGAAAACTTGTTACAGCTTCATTATTTTTCCCGGCATCAACGGGATTAACTCATTTTCTCACCAAAGCTACTCCAAATATAGATTATCCCAGCTTTTAGGCGTACTGGAAAGGTCTGGTGAAGTGAGATTTATACGGTGAAATCAGGTAAGGTGAGGGCAGGTGAAAACTAAGAGCCGAGGATTCGATGGTCTTGCAGTTGGGTTTAAAATCACTTGTCTCGCTATATATTTTTTCGCCCTTTAGTCTTATCAGAAAGTTCGTGTGCTCTAAACTAAGGTGAATCAGGCAGGGATAAGGTCAGGTGAGGTTAGGTTAGAATTGACAGGTAAGGGATGAGAGAAGATCGTGCAGTAGATTTCAGACATGTAAGTCATTTTCTATTTACCCACTGACGGAGGGAAGGGAAGGCTAGGAAGTTGTATCAAAAGGTTCATGTGGTCAGAGCTAAGGTGAATCAGGCAAGGGTGCGGCCAGGGAAGGTTAGTGAAAGAATTGGGAGGTAAGAGCTGAGAATAGTTAGTGCAGTAGATATGGAACTACTTATCTGTCATTGTCTCTTTGGCCATTGACAGGGGTAACGGAAGCCCAGTGAAATGGCAGAAATAAAAGACTGTAGAGATGGAGAACAATGGGATGCTGCAGTAACGGAGACAAATGAAGAGAGGATTGGTACTGAAGAAAAAGGGGAAGAGAGAAAGGAGAAACGGAAGACGAGGAAAGATTTTGGCAGCAAAGACGAGAAAGAGAGATCGTTGGTAAATAAAATGAGTGAGAAGGGAGTACATGAAAGAGGAAGGGGATGAAAAGCGAGTGGTGAGCTTAAGAAAAAAGAGAGGATAGATGGTGTTAGTCAAGGGGACGAAAGGGAATGTACGAAAAAGAGGAAGGGGAAATGGAGTTGGGATGTACCGAGGCAAACCAGAACATTAAAAAGTGGACTAGATTATGGAAATATATACGTGGAGAAATGGAAGTGTTAAATACGATAGAGAATATGAAGGAGAGACTTACAATTGGAAACTATATTGGCTGTAAGGAGATTTTTAGTGGGTTCCTTACGCCAGCTTCATTTTTTTTTTTTTTTTTTTGCAATTCCTCTTTTTTATACATTGAACTTCATTTTTTAAGCTTCAATCTTTTACACATTATTAGCTGGATAGATATTTTCTGTGCATTAGGCCTTTTCAGCCTTTTATATATTTTGATGGGTTACAAAAGTTACGAATTACTTTTATTACCAGTCTTTTGATGGAAGTTACTAAAGTTTTATTGTGGTTAGATGGACTCATAACTTTTCTCAGCTTAAAAATCCTCTCTCTTTTACCATGTTTTCTAAGACCTTCACTTTCTCATAAAACACACATTTTTTTTCTAATACCATTTTTCTCTATAAGGGGGAACAAGTGAGGCATGAAAACGACACCATGATATTAGGGAATGAGTAAGGGTGTTCAGGAATATGAGTTACGTTGAAGCGAGTTTTCTTCACTTTCGTCATTTTCTTGGTTCTCGTTTCTGCGGAGACAAATTTAGGCCAAATTCTTAAACATTTCGCCGCCCAAGCACACATTAGATAAGGCTTTCGTAGACATTCTGAGCATTTCCAGGAGTACTTGTATGACCCTGGTGGTGGTTTGACCTTTCCTCTGTACCACGAACCGTAAAAACACTCATTGAAATTCGACTTATCTTCTTTTTGGACTTGGCAATTAGTTTATGTGAGAGGCGGGAGAGTCTGAGAAAACCGACCAAAGCTGCTTCACGCGACAGTCCACCCAGAGCACGTTTTCTTTGCATATATTCATGGGGCACTGCGCGACTTAGCATGATAGAGCATTGAAACGTGTAAATATTTTCTGCAAGCCTCTCTCACTACCCTCACGTAACACACACACACACACACACACACACACACACGTAAGAGGAGGGCAAGATATGTGTTTTGACGGTGCCTGAGGGTAAGATTAGAGGCTGTGTTTTCGCGCTCAAAGGGTACTACTGTGTGTGTGTGTGTGTGTGTGTGTGTGTGTGTGTGTGTGTGTGTGTGTGTGTGTGTGTGTGCGTGTGCGCCATTTTCTTCCCTGATTATATGACTTCCGGCGAGCAAATGCGCTTAATGAGAGAGAGAGAGAGAGAGAGAGAGAGAGAGAGAGAGAGATCCTCCTCCATTCTTCACTTTGCCTCCTTTCCCATATCCCTTACCCCATTCCCCCATTCCCCATCCTTCCCCCTACCCCTCAATTGCCAGCCTCTACCCTTCCTCTCTCATCGCTTTACTATACCCTCCCCATCTACCTCCATTCCTCTCTTTCCCTCCCTTTTCCCTCTCTCTCTCTCTCCCTCTTCCCTCTCTCTCTCTCTCTCTCTCTCTCTCTCTCTCTCTCTCTCTCTCTCTCTCTCTCTCTCTCTCTCTCTCTCTCTCTCTCTCTCTCTCTCTCTCTCTCTCTCTCTCTCTCTCTCTCTCTCTCTCTCTCTCTCTCTCTCTCTCTCTCTCTCTCTCTCTCTCTCTCTCTCTCTCTCTCTCTCTCTCTCTCTCTCTCTCTCTCTCTCTCTCTCTCTCTCTCTCTCTCTCTCTCTCTCTCTCTCTCTCTCTCTCTCTTTTTCATCGACCGTCTTCATATCTTCATTTCCTCTTCCTGTTTTTTCTTCCTCTTTCTTTTCCTTTCTTGTCTTTATCCTCCTTTGCTGCTCCTCATCCTTCTCATCTTCCTTCTGGTTCTCCTCCTCGTCCTTTTTATCTGCTCTTCCTGCCTCAAAAATTCCTTCCTCTACTTCCCTGGCGCCTCCTTCCCTTTCATTCACTCCCCGGGTTCCCCTCTTATAAAATTCCTTCCTGATTCTCTTTTTCACTATATTTCTTTTGTTCCTCCCGCTCCTCTTATTCCTCCTCCTCCTCGTCTTGCTTTCGTTTTTTCTTCTCCCTCTTCCTCCTCCCTCTTTCCCTCCTTCTTCCCCTCTTTCTCCTCCACCTCCTCCTCTTCCTCCTATACATATTGAGATTTTCAAAGACCTCCTGATAAGGCCCGGCACAAAAGGTTGGCTAAGTGACTTTCTCAGACGGCAGCCAGCGCTGTCTAATAACGAAGGGATTTTTTTACGATAAAGGAACTAACATGATGATCAGTAATAGTTTTTTTCTTATTGAGAAAGAATGAGAAAAGAAAAATCATTTAGCGTCGCATTTAAACGGCTGTATTATTAATGTTCAACCAGTCGCATATAAAAATAAAATGTTGTCTTTGCCTTCTTGTTCCGGAAAATCAATTAAGAAAATATATACAAATAGTGTGTGATGAAATATTGAAATATTTTTTAATGCAGAATGTTTTTCATGTTAACTACAAAAGAAATATACAATTCAATAATTATGCAACAATGTTTGATTTAGGGAGACAGAAGATTCGGTAAAACAGGATAAAAAAAATATTTAGTGTGTGTGTGTGTGTGTGTGTGTGTCCACACACACACACACACACACACACACACACACACACACACACTATTAGCAAGAATAAATATTTCTTTTTGCCACATGGGCGTCGGGCGGCAGACGCAGCTGTCCACTTCAAACCGGTCAACATATTTTATTGAGAACCAAAATAGATTACTGGAAGTTAAAGTGAGCCGCGAAATTATTCCCAATTTCTATAATATTTTGCTTGAGGAAAAATATGATTTTCCGTATTCCCCCGCGTCAAGAAATTCTGGAATGTGATCCTTCAGATGAAATTAATATAGTTTTTGACAGTAAAATGTTTCAAATATAAGGTAATGAACAAAAAAAAAATAGAACGCAACATAACGAGATCGAGCGAGCGAGCCTTTGAGAACACGTCTGCGCTGTGGAATGTTCCGTCCGGACCAGTCACTGTGCAGCGGCGACACGCGGCGCTGGGAGGAGACACCAACTATGTTTGACAACAAAAAAAAATATTGATCGATTCATTTATTTTTCCATTCACATTTCTGCGACGCCTGTAAATAATAATAATAATAATAAAAATAATAATAGTAATAATAATAATAATAATAATAATAATAATAATAATAATAATAATAATAATAATAATAATAATAATAATAATGATAATAATAATAATAATGTGTTAATGGTTGTCACTTTACAGCACGTTCTTTTCTTCAACCGAATACAAACAAGTACATGAGTGTGATTAGGATGAGAAAAAAGACAAGACATGAAGCTTGGAGGGGAGGCACCTTTGACTTTTCTCCTTTGCTCCTAAATTTTGCTATGGGCTTCTGTTCTCCCTCAGCAGGTATAGCATGCAATGGGCCTGAGTGTTTCCTTGTTCTATTAAGTCTTATCGTCCCTCTTATCGCCATCGTTATAACTTTCCTCCTATTCTTTCACATTATTAAAAGCTTCATCTTGTTTCCATTTCCTAGAACCTCCTCCACCACTATTTCCTGCTTCTTATCTTTTTGTCCTCCTCCTCCTCCTCCTTCTCATCCACCTTCCTCACTTTCTTCACCGCCTCCTCGTTATCTCACTCCTTTTCCTTTTCTTTCTCCTCCTTCTTCACTTGTTCCTCTTTCTCCTTCTCCTTCTCGTCCTTTTCCTCCTCCTCCTCCTACTCCATCTCTTATTCTCCTTATTCGCTCCCTACTCCTCCTCCTTTTCCTCCATTTCTATATTTTTATCCTCCTCCACCATCACTTCCTGCTCCTGTTTTTTCTCCTTTTCCTCCTCCTCCACTACCTCCTCCTCTTATTCCTCTTACCTATTCTCCATTATTACTTTTTTTTTTCTTTTAGTCGCTTTCCTCATTTTCCTCCTCTCCTGCGCCACTCATGATCGCTGCCATCCATCATCAACGCGTCTTCCTCTCAGACTTTCTTCCTCATAACAGATTTCCTTCCCTCCCTTTATTGCTGCTGGCACTCCTCTCTCTCTCTCTCTCTCTCTCTCTCTCTCTCTCTCTCTCTCTCTCTCTCTCTCTCTCTCTCTCTCTCTCTCTCTCTCTCTCTCTCTCTCTCTCTCTCTCTCTCTCTCTCTCTCTCTCTCTCTCTCTCTCTCTCTCTCTCTCTCTCTCTCTTGCTTTCCTTTCCTTTACTTCTCTTCTCTTCTCTTCACTTTTCTTCTCTTCTCTTCTCCTTCCCCTCCCTTCCATTCCATTCTCTTTCCTTCTACTGATCTCCCCTTCTCTTCCTCTTTCCTCCTTCTCTCTCCTACCCTTTCTTTATTTACTCTCTCCTTTTCCACTTCTTTGGCCTCCATTTCCCTTCTGTTTTCTTCCCCTTTCTTTATCTTCCTCTCCCCCTTTTGCTGTCTCCTCATCCTACCTCCCTTCACCTCCTCCTCCTACTTTTTCCCTTCCCCTCCCCTCAACTCTCACCTCTCAACTACCCATCCACTTGTCCTTCCGTCTTCGCCTTTTCCTTCCTCCTTTTTCGACTTCTCACCTTCCTTTCGATTTCTCCAACGCCTCCTATATTTTTTTTCTCTTGAGTGTGGGCCGCTTCTCTCTCTCTCCCTCCTCCTCCTCCTTCTCCTCCTCCTCCTCCTCCTCCTCCTCCTCGTCCTGCTCCCTCAAGACCGTGGATGCAGTGGCGCGTTTTAGGGAAGTGAACCGCTTGTTGACACAGCCCTCCCCTCCTGAGTCAATAGTGGCCTGACCCGAGGTGGAGGAGGAGGTGGAGGTGAGGTGGACGTGGATGGAGGCGAAGGAGGACGTGGTGAGGCGAGGCGAAGGCGGTAGACATAGGGGAAAAGGTAGACGATGGGAGATTGAGAGGGAGAGGAATGGAGGAAAAAGGAAAAAGTTGAAGGTATTGGTAGAGGTGGTGAGAGGGAAAGAAAAGGAGATAGATGAATAGATAGACAGTTTGTGAGGTAAGTGGACGAGGTACAGTAAACAAAGGTATCGTAAAGTGATGTTCAGCATGTAAGGAAGTACAAAGATGACGGACGCAGAAACGAACGAAACTGAAACCAGTGTATTTAATTAAGACCCAATGAAAAGGGAAGGAACGAGGGCTGACGGGGAGAGCTTGCAGAGGAAGGAAAACAATGAGAGAGGAGAGAACTGAAAACGATGGAAAGTAAGAGGAAACAAAATGAACGAGAATATAAAAGATGCTGTACATTTATTTATTGGAGTAATACGAACTGATGCATGAACGGATTTAAATCATGCTCGACGGGAAATATTGTGAAAGAACAAATAAGAAAATATTACAATGAATCACGTACATTTATTCTCTCCAGGAAAACGGTGGGTGCGTAGACTGATAAATCATTCTTTCCTCTCTGATTCTTTCCGAAGTTCACTCTTACGTTTCGCCCTTGTGTCAGTCTCGGCCGACAGCTGCAGACGGCGGGGCGTGGGAGGGGAAGGGGGAGGAACACATCGCCTCCGCTTGCTGGGCGTCGGTGAGGGTAAGCGTCAGGAAGGATGGACCTCGTGTGTGCAGAACCATACTGCTGCTTGCTGACCCTTCCCATCTTATGTGCTGAGCCTCCGTTGCAACAATATGCTCATACGTCTTGATCTCCCGCCAACCTCTGAAAGTCCTGACACTCCGCCTCTCCTAACGTGGTGAACCCTCCGCCCTCCCCGCCTTCCCTGCCGCCCCTCGTCGCCAGCTTGTTATTTCGGGAGAGCGCCGCGCCGTGGAGCACAGAGGCCAGGTCGGAGCAGCCCGTCTGAGTTGGTGCGTTACGTTGCACTTTTCCCCTCACCTCCACTTCGCCTCTCGTCCTCCTCGCGTGCCTCATCTCTGCCATCTGTCTCGTGCCGCCAAGGCGTGTCAAGATGCTCAAATTACATCACTCGTCCTCTCTGTGATCACACCCGACAAAATATTTTATTGCTTGTTGCATCGGGGCTCAGTTCCATATTTTTTTCCTCCTGGCTTGTGAGAGTTTAGTACCCGCTCCCCCATGCCTCGGGCTCTCCGACCATTACATGGTTATCGCTGCCTACCGGCCTTAGGCTTCCTCAGTTGCCCCCAGGTTCCCACTCATCGACCAATCCGCGAGTGAGGAACAAGAGCTGTGAGCCGTGAGCCGACTCCTCTGCTCAGGGTACAGTCGAGGACCGTGGAATCGCAGCCAGACACCTTATAACCTCTACCCACGCAGACACGCGTAGATGGTAGCAGCGCGAATATATGAGTCAGCTTAAGTTTAATAAACTACGGCTCTAGCACACAGAACAAATAACTGATAAATAGATAGATATATGTATAAATAACTGGAAAACTTGTCGCCCTGATTATGCCTCGCCCGGCAGCACCTCAGTTTGGCCAAGAGGTACATTTGTGGTAGATTTGTTCCTACTGCCACCGACCTGCTGCCCGACGTTAGCGCCGAGGACTCAGACCCACACATTTCACCATCTTGCTGAGACGACTGCTTGGTCAGCATTTTCAAAACTTTCGGAAAGCATCATATGAAGAAAATCAATATTGGATATCTATATGTTAAAGAAATGTCGGAGAGACAGAAGAATCACAAATGGAAGAGAAAGCGCACAACATCTGGTCCCGGGGATAGTCAGCCAATAAATAGAAGATGGACGAGAGAGAAATGGCTCAACGGTTGACAGAAACAGCTGTGCGAGGCCTCGTCTGGGGAAGGTCAGTGCCCCGAGGAAACAGGAAAATGGAAATATCCCGAAATGGAAAGGACGTCACAATTCTAGTAAAATCAGCAAGAAAATATTCTAGTTCGATGTATGTTTGTGTCTATATCTATCTATATCTGTCTATATTGAGATTGATACACTCACACACATACACACACACACACACACACACAGAGAGAGAGAGGGGTGGGTTTTATTCATTCACCGGGCTCTCATCACGGCCTGGACTCGCAATTGCAAGCCATACGTGTGCATGTGTGTGTGTGCGTACGTGTTTTGTTTGCGAGGATCACGAGACGGGGAGTGTATGGCGCGGCGCTGCTTCGTCAACATCCTGCCCGGCGTAAAGGGTCGGCTTATTATTTTAGTCTCATATTCTCAGGTAACTCAGAAGAGCTTTGAAGTTGTTGACAAGCTCTCGTCGTCGCCTTTTCCATCTTCTGGCAGAAAAAAAAATGGGAGCAGAAAGTATGAAGCGTTCATTTTTTAAGGTAATACAGTGGAAACTAGACAGTGTTGTTTTTTTAGGATTTCTTTGTAGCGATTTTCATTATAGTGTTATGTAAAATCTTACCACTGCCTCATACATCCACACGCATACGCACACACACACACACACACACACACACACACACACACACACACACACACACACACACACACACACACACACACACACACACACACACACACACACACACACACACACACACACACACACACACACACACACACACACACACACACACACACACACACACACACACACACACACACACACACACACACACACACATGGCCTCCTCCTCCTCCTCCTCCTCCTCCTCCTTCAGCCACTGATCTACATCTTGGGTCAGCCCGTATAGCTGAACAAGGTCCTTTTTGACTGGAAAATGGTTAGCGTAACATTGGTTTTCAAGAAAAGAAACAAGACTTTAGCAGACTTGAAGGCTTGGCAGCAGTGACAAAGTCAACAATAGAAACATTAGAGGCATTTTCTTTAACTCCTAGACGATACTAACCCCCACAGTTTTAGTAACAAGTGCCGCTGCTTAAGCAGCTTATTGGACTTATTCCAAGGTGCATACAAAAACTAGGAGAACCATATCCCTTGCTCAATTAAATGTATGGACTTACGGAAACATGACACCAAAAAATCATTTAAAAAAAATACATATGTCTTATATCGTCAATAGCTACGGTACAACCAGCAGCCAAAAATGTCAGTGTGGTGGATTACTTCATTTAGTCAATAAAGAGAACATCTAAAATAAGTAGGATTACAAAATGAATTACCTGGAGAAAACACCGACTTTTCCCTAAAGGGCAGCCTTCCGAGTACCGCAAGGGCTTGTGCTGGGACCTATTGTCTTTATCAAAAATGTTAATTGCAAGCTCGAGGTCATCAGGAGAAATATTGAACTTTGAATGTGAGTCACCGGGAGTACTGTTATCTTATATAACTCGTTAATGACACCTCACCTGGAATATACAGTCAGTTCTGATCCCCTTCTTACAAGTAGGACATCGAACTGGTTGAGAGAAAACAGCGACGAGCCACGAAAATTATACCATCGTCGAAGGCACAACCGTATGATGATCGGCTCAAGCAGCCTATCTTCTCTTTGCCATGAAAAACAGATTACGAAGGAACTTGTTGCAGATCTTAAAGTGCATAAATGAGCTCAATAATGTCAGTCTCTCCAGGTTTTTACTCCGAACTAATATGAGAACTTTATAAATATTAGCAAGTTTCCGCACAAATGCACTGCAAGTGCATTAATTTACACTGAACGTCACTAAGGTGCCTCAAGAAGAGATTATATCACTAACCCAGGCAGCCTTGTTGTCAACCAGCAGGCTTTCTGTATTTTGCACCTCCATGTTTCCGTGTTTCGTCTTCCTCGTCCTCCTCCTCCTCCTCCCCTGCGGGGAGGCCTGATACAAGTCTTCAAGTACATGAACAAACTCAGCAATGTTGATCACTCTAAACTCTTCACCCTACAAACTAACCCGCGAACAAGAAATAACGGTAAAACAATTCAAACCAAGCGATGCTTTGCGAATATCGGCAGAAGTTATTTTTCGAACAGAGTCGTCCACCACTGGAACAGCCTTCCTGCAGGAGTGGTTAGCGCGGAAACAATCAACTCCTTTAAAAATCGCATTGACCGTCACTTTGCTGCGTCGGGAGCGAACTAAACGTACCCACGAGTACGTTCAGTGGTGCTTTAATCCTTCCCGCAAGCCACTCCTGTAGCTGACGGATTGATTAAATCACTGAAAGCTGGCAGCCTCGCAATGAGCCAACAGGCTTTCTGCTGCCTGCTCGTCCATGTTTCCATGTTTCCTCCTCCTCGGTAAACAAACAAAAGCAGAGAACCAACACGACCGTCTTAGTGAGTCTTTGGAGAGGCTCAGGAAGTACTTCATAGAGCAAAGGTTGGTGTGGACCGCCAAAGAGAGAGAGAGAGAGAGAGAGAAGAGAAAAAGTATTGAGGAAGTGATGAATTTGAGCTGGTATATCTACAGACAGTTCGACGCAGTAGTCGTTACTGGTTCACAGACAAAAATACATATAGAAAGGCAGATAAAAAAAATATAAAGGACGCTAGAAAACAGCTGAGACAAAAAGAGACACACTCAAACAGACATGCAAACAAAGACGAAGGCAGATAGGGACAGACAAACAGACAGGTAGACACAAGCAGAAAGGCCGAGACAGACAGACAGACAGAAAAATCCCCCACAAAAACTCCACACTAAGAAGGTAAAAAAAAAAGAGAAAGGCTTTACAAATCTGACATAAAAGACAGACAGATTTAAGAGTCTCAGCCGCTCTCCTACTCCAATCCTCTCCTCCCATTGTGCCCCTCCCCCTCTCCCCGCTCTCCCATGCCTCTCTCTCCCCGCAAAGACCCTTCCCTTTCCCTCCCTCCCGACATTGTAGAAGGGGAGAAAAGGGAAAGGATGGGAGCTCAAGGTAAGGGGAGTGAAGGGCGTGGTGTGTGTGTGTGTGTGTGTGTGTGTGTGTGTGTGTGTGTTCGCGGGCACATGTGTAGCACAGTTTCCTTCCCAAGTAAAGGTGAGCAAAAGCTCCACCACCACCACCACCACCACCACCTCCACCACCACCATCACCACCACCACCATCACCACCACCACCACCACCTCCACCACCACCACCACCACTGCCTCTTATTTTTTTTCTTTACTTCCCTTTCTTTTTCTTTGTTTCTTTCTTTTTTTTCTTTTTCTTTTTTTTCTTCTTTTTCTTTCTTCTTCATCTTCATCAATTTTTTTTCTTTTTCATTTATTTTTCCTTTTTCTTTTCCTTTTTCATCTCCTTTTTCTTTTCCTTTTTCATCTCCTTTTTCTTTTCCTTTTTTCCTTTTCCTTTGCCTTCTTCTTCTTCTTCTTCATCTTCTTCGTCTTCGTCTTCGTCTTCGTCTTCGTCTTCTTCTTCTTCATCTTCTTCTTTTTCTTCCTCTCCTTCTCCTTCTCATTCATATTCTTCGTCTTCTTCTTCGTCTTCGTCTTCATCTCCTCCTCCTCTTTCTCCTCCTCGTCCTCGTTTCCGTCTTTCTCCTTCTTTTCCTCCTCCTCCTCTTCTCTCCAAAACCACCACCACCACCACCACCATGACCCACGCTCCCTCCCCCCCCTGACCGCCCTCTGCTCCCAGGAAGGAAAAACACGCAGCAAAAAGTGTATCCGGAGGGCGACTTTGAACTGGGAGTGTAGAGCTTTTTTCCCCCGTGATTACCAACTTTACAGGACTTGTGTGTCAACTTGCGTTATGAAGGAAGCAACTTTATTAATTCAATCCTCAGCGGGTTTGCTTTTTGCTTTGATTTTCTTTGCTTTTTTCTTTTCTTTCTTCACTTTTTTTTCTTTCTTGGTGTGCTAGTTTTGGTCCTGCTACTTCCGGGTACTAGTTTGGTTCTTGCTCTTTGTGATGGTGATGGTGGTGGTCGTGATGGTGATGGTGGTGGTAGTGATAGTGATGTTTTTATTGTTGTTATGTTACTGTTGTTGTTGTTGTTGTTGTTGTTGTTGTTGTTGTTGATGTTGATGCCGTTATTGGTGATTGTATTATTTCTCCTTTTCCTGTTGTTAACTCTTTTTACCACTGCTACTACGACCACTACCACTACTACTACTACTACTACTACTACTACTACTACTACTACCACCCCTATTACCATAACCACGAAACACCACAATAATCATCACCACCACGACTAAACCACCACCAAAAATCACCTTCATCACCACAATTCTCATCATCAACACCATCACAATCATCCTTATCAACACTATCAACACCAACACGAAAGAAGAGGTCAGGGTTTGAGGCATCGAGGTCAATTAGAACGTTGACCTCTCCTCGAATCTCCTTGACCAACCAGCCACCAGCCTTTCGCCCTCCACCACCAGTCCCTTCCTGACCTTCACTTCGGCCTCATAATCCTCACTCCGCGCTTCCGTTTTCTTCCACAATGAGCCATAAAGAACGGGAAGTGGGTCGCCCGCCTCCCGTTCTCGTCGTCTGCAAGAGTGATAAAGTTGATATTTAGCGAAAAGAAAACGACGATAGCCAGGGAGAGAGAGAGAGAGAGAGACGGGGCGGAGGAACGTAATGAAGATAAAAGTAAATGGAGATGAAAACTCATGATCATTTGCATTAAAAAGTGAAGACATGAAAATGCGAGGACTTGGAATTAGGATCGATGTAAAAATGTTAAGAAAAGACGTAATTCTGAGAGTAATACAGTAATAATAGTTTCTCTCTCTCTCTCTCTCTCTCTCTCTCTCACTCTCTCTCTCTCTCTCTCTCTCTCTCTCTCTCTCTCTCTCTCTCTCTCTCAAGATTTCTTTTTTTAGTTTCTTCTGAGTTTAATTTGAGAGAGAGGAGCAGTTACTTGATACGCATTACATCTCTTCCTTCATCTCGTTTCACTTATCCAGTTTGTCTTCTTCCTCTTCCTCTTGTCTTCTCTTTTCTTCCTCCGTTCGCTTTATCCATCCTTGTTTTCCTTCGTCGTAAGCCTTCAGTCTCTTCCTCCTCCTCCTCCTCCTCCTCCTCCTCCTCCTACTCCTCCTCCTTCATGTTTTCGTTGTGGCATTAGTTGAGCACAAAAGAAACCATCTATACCTTCCCTCCCCTCCTTCCACTTCCTTTCCTTCGCCTTCCTCTCCCTCCTTTAAGTCCTTCCTCTCTCCCCCTTCCTTCTCTTCTTTTTCCTTCGTTTTTATCATTGCTTGTCTCCTCTGTATTAATCTAACGCTTTGTATCGTTTTTCTTAATGTTTTACCTCTTTTTTTCCTCTCCTTTCCTCCTTCCTACGCCTGCTCATCTTTTACTTCTTCTTCCCATTCTTTCATGTTCCTCTTTTTCTCGTAATTTCTCAACACTTTTCTCTTCCTCCTCTTCCTGTTCATTTTTTTCCCTCCTCTTAACACTTCTCTCTTTCTCCTCTTCCTGCTCTTCTCCTCTTCTCGTCGTCCTCTTCCCGGAGTCAATTCACACTTCTCTTTATCCTCTTCCTCCTCTTTTTCGTCCTTTTTCTCCTTCTCCCCTCGTCTTCCTCTTTCCTTAGACAATTCACGCTCTTCAACCTCCTCTTCAAGCTTTCTTCTCCGACTTCTTCATCCTCTCCACACCCTCTCTCTCTTCTCTCAGCTCGCTCCCTTCTGTTCTTTCCCTCCCTCTTTCTCTCCTTAATCCGTTTTACCATTTTCAAAAGCACAATTTCTTTACTTCTTCCTCCTGCTATACTTTCTCCGACTCTCTTTCTCTCTCTCAGTCTTTCATTCCTTTTATATTTCCCTCACATCTCTTTATGTTTTAATTCCTATCCTGTCCCACTGTCTCACCACCGAGGCTTCCACACACATCTCACCTTGTCAGGGATATATATTACCTGTCTGCCTACCCACAATTCACCTGTAATCAATATGCTTACCTGGGGCTTTAATGGATGTTTGGGAAGAAGGGGAGAAGAGAGAGAGAGAGAGAGAGAGAAGAGAGAGAGAGAGAGAGAGGGAGGAGGATTATCTTAGACGTAACACTTTCCTTTCCATCAAGATTCAATAGAAAGGTCTTAGCGAAGAAGAACAGGAAGAAACATTGCGATAAGAGAGAGAGAGAGAGGGAAGGAGAAAAGAAAAGGAGGAGGAAGGAGGAGGAGGAGGAGGAAGAGCAAAGGCTACATAGAAAACCAAAAGAGACGAAACAAAGGAAGAGGAAAAGGGAAAAAATATGAGCAGAGAGAGAGAAAGAGGCTGAGAGAGAAAAAGGCCGGGAAAGAGGGTGAGGGAAGTGTTGTTGTCTTAGTAAACAGGAGGTCTTTTGAGGGCGGGAGGGATTTGTGCGCCCACTGAAGTCTTTGGCTCAGCGCTGACTCGGCTGCCTCTCGTTCCCTTCCTCCTCTTCGTTTTCGTTCTCTTCCTCCTCTTCCTCCTCCTCCTCCTCCTCCTCCCTTCGTTCTCCTCCTCTTCGTTCTCCTCCTTTTTTCCCCTGCTCTTCGTATTCGTTTTTTTCCTCCTGGTCCTCCTCCTCCTCCTCTTCGTTCTCCTCTTCGTTTTCCTCCTTCTACTTCTTCTCTTCGTTCTTCTCCAGCTCCTATTCTTTCTCTTCCTTCTATCCTCCTCCTACTGCGAAGTCTCCTCATTTTTCTCCTACTCCTCTTCCTCTCTTTCGTCTGATTATTCTTCTGTTACTTCTACTTCTACTACTTTGTATCTTCCTTCTCGTCCTTCCTTTCTAACGTCTTCTCTCTGCTAATTCCTCTCATCTTTCTGTTCTACTCCTCAGCCTCTCTTTCGTGTTGTATCATTTTCCTGCTACTTCTCTTTATCTTCTTTTTTTTCCTCACGTTTCTCCTTTTACTCATCTCTCTTCTTCATTTCATCTCCTTCACACGTAGTATTCCTCAACTTCCTCGTCCTCCTCGTCCTCTTCCTCCTCTTCATCGTCCTCAACCTCTTTTTTCCTTTGCCGTCATATTCGTCCTTCTCCTCCTCGCTTTCCTTCTGACTGCCTTTCTTTCTCATAAAAATCCTGACCCTCATCAACCTTGTTCAACCTCCTCTTTCATCTTTTTTTTTTTCTCCTTCGATTTCTTTCCTTCCGCTTTTCTTCTTTCTTCCACCAACAAAAATTATGAATTCTTTCCCCAAATCGCATCGGCCGTTACTGTGTTGGAATGTAAGAAAAATCAGTGTTCCTGTTCGTACTAAAAGCAAACTCGTCATATTGTTATTCTGCACGTCACTGAAGGTCTTGACAAGCAGATTAAATGATTCTCGGTTGTGACTTTTCATTCGTATTCCCTTGTTTCCTCTACTGCCTTCACGCCTCCTCTCTTGTTGTCCTCACTCCTGCTCCCGTTTTTTTATTCAATCTCTTTCAGCAACCTCCTCCTCCTCCTCCTCCTTCTTCTCTGTCTCTTTTTCTTCCTCATTCTCCTTCTCCTCCTCCTCCTTCTTCTCTGTCTCCTTCTCTTCCTCTTTCTCCTCATCCTCTCTCTCCTCCTCCTTCTTCTCTGTCTCCTTCTCTTCCTCTTTCTCCTTTTCTTCCTCCTCTTCCTTCCCATCCTCCTTTTCCTCCTCGTTGGTTTTCCCTTCAACATTTCTGACCATCATCAGCATTCTCCCTCCCATCCTTTCTCCTTCTCCGCCTTGTATGTGTTTTCATCCGAGGAATTTCTCGTTCAATTTTTTTCCTAAATTTTCGTGAGTGGGGAGGAAGGGAGATTTTTTGCAGACTGTGGTGGTATCATTACTGTTATTGTTATTATTGTTGTTGTTGTTGTTGTTGTTATTATTATTATTATTATTATTATTATTATTATTATTATTATTATTATTATTATTATTATTATTATTATTATTATTATTATTATTATTATTACTGTTATTATTATCGTTATCCTTTTTCGTAACCTCTGCAGAAAAATCTTTTGCCTCATAGTTTTGTCTTTATCGGAGGTCACCTAAGTAAACGTTGACTTCTTATTTTGGGTTGGGTGTGTCACTACATTGCGTTCCCGTAAAATGAAAGTTCCTGCGTTATATCCTTACTTTTATTTCTATATTTTTTAAAACTTGAGCCTGCTAAAAAATATTATTCGATGTCATATATTTCTCACGCTTCGAATCACATATTTTGCAGCTGAGTTTTCTTTAATAACTATTTCAAATGTGTTCATTTCTAGACAGCTTTTGTTTTATTCATTTTTTTCTTATCAATAACACATCTGTAGCTGGAACCGTCACCAATTCGTCGTTACGCATAATTCTGAACATATGTTTTTTCCTCGAACATATTTAAACACACACACACACACACACACACACACACACACACACACACACACACACACACACACACACACACACACACACACACACACACACACTCCACCCCCCACACACACTCCACCCCCCCCCACACACACACTCCACCCCCCCCACACACACACTCCACCCCCACACATACTCCCCCCCAACCCTTACACCGCAAAACACTAAAAAACAACACAGAACAACACCTTGAACTAAAAAGAAGACATACAAGACATAAACCTTCACTTCCCTTGACGTCTGTAACGAAGTAAACAAGTCGAAGCAGAGGTCAGGTCAGGTCAGGTCAGGTCAGGTCAGGTCAGGTCAGGTCAGGTCAGGGCGTCGAGTTACATGCATCCTGAGGCGTAGTTGGCTTCCCTTGGCACGGCTTCAAGGATTCGGAGACCGCGAGGAGGGACAAAGGAGGCAAGGCGGTGTGTATGTTCTCAATTCAGTCAAGGCAGAAGGAAGGATCGTGAAGCTTGGCCCAGTGACCTTCCTCCGCCGTGTGCAAAGGTCAAATGGAGTCGAAGTCGAGGGTAAACTTCGAAAAAAAAAGAGTAGCGTCACTTTAGCCCAGAAACTCAAAACTAAGAGAGCGAGAGAGAGAGAGCAGAGAAAAACCCTCGTAAACACACACACAAACACACACACACACACACACACACACAAGCACTTTTTTTTAGAGGTTGTTTGCTCGCGTCAACGTTACTTTTTGCTTTTGCTTTATTTTTCTTTACTCTTTACTTTTATTTTTGTGGGGGGGAGGAAGTGTGTATATACATCTTGGTTCTCCACACTTTCCTCACCCCCCCCCCCCTTGACCCCTTCGCTCCTCCTTCTCCACCCCCACCACGCCCCATTTCTCGGCCTGGATTACAAACTTATTTACGTCGAGTTCCTTCCTGCTCCTTCTGCCTTTTCTCTCTTTCTCCTCTCCCTTCTCTCTTCTCTCTCTATCCCTTCCCTTCCTTTCCCTTCCGTTCTTTTTTCTCTTCTCTTCTCTTCTGCTCTTCTCTTCTCTTTTTTTTTCTCTTCTCTTCTCTTCTCTTCTCTTCTCTTCTCTTTATTTAAACATACATATATATTTACAAAGTCCCAAAGGTACACTGCCGTGTACTGCCTATTCAAAGGGCATAGTCTATATAAGAGAAAAAATATCTAAAGATAAAAATATACATTATATACATTCACATATATCCACACTGCGCTGTCATATATATACACTGCACTGTCATTTAAAGTGTCATTGGGGTAGGAAGTGTGCTTCTCCAGTGGTGGGCCGCCAGCTTAACTTCTTGTGTCTTCATCCCACGGACGTGAGGGACGGTGGCCGTGAACACATTCCACATCCGGGAGACTCTACTCACAAAGGTGCGTTGGTGCTGGCTGGTGCGGGAACGTGGCACCTCCACTGCGTCACCACGGGATAGCACCGTTCTTATGTCCCGCGTGGTGACTCTCGGAGGTTGACGTAGTCCCACCAGGTGTGGCACTTCCTGCACCTGTGCTTTGTGGAGAACAACAAGCGCTGCGACGTCTCTGCGGTGTTCCAGCGAATCGACGGAGCTGGGAGTCTGCGTCTGGGCTGGGGGGTCTGCAGCATCCACCAATCTCTCTCTCTCTCTCTCTCTCTCTCTCTCTCTCTCTCTCTCTCTCTCTCTCTCTCTCTCTCTCTCTCTCTCTCTCTCTCTCTCTCTCTCTCTCTCTCTCTCTCTCTCTCTCTCTCTCTCTCTCTCTCTCTCTCTCTCTCTCTCTCTCTCTCTCTCTCTCTCTCTCTCTCTCTCTCTCTCTCTCTCTCTCTCTCTCTCTCTCTCTCTCTCTCTCTCTCTCTCTCTCTCTCTCTCTCTCTCTCTCTCTCTCTCTCTCTCTCTCTCTCTCTCTCTCTCTCTCTCGCTCTCTCGTTTCAAATATAGCCGCAGCAAACCTCAACATTTTGGTCCAATACCGAGACGTTTCAAGGCAAACAAACAGAATGCCGCGTCCGAAAGGCGGCCTCAGGTTCTTGTATATTAAACTCGATTGTGGAAAAGAAGTGGTGTGCTTTTTCTTATGGCACAGGAAGCAGCTTAAAGGGTTAGTATCAAGACACCTTCCTCTCCGAAACTGACCTTTCTTGTGGCTACTCATCTTTACTTTGTTATATAGGAGCAGTGATTAGCGTTTTGTTCTCATTTATTTGTGCCTTTGAGCTGCTTCCGTTGCTGTAAAAGAGAGAAACACGCTGAGCTGCTCCTGTAAAAAAAATAGATAGTTGGAGTGGTCAGAGGAGATGGTCAAATTCAGATGCTGAGGTGCCTTCTTGATACTTCCTTCATGAGCGAGTTTAAGTCGTAGGCAGGAGGGAATATAGACGAAGGAAGGTTGTTGCATCATCCTATATCATCAAAGAGTCGATTTATCTTTTTTCTTTGCCTTTTCCTCGCGACATTTTTTTTTCCTTTTTCCTTGACCTTTATCGTCCCTTCTTCCCACGTCTCCTCTTACATATATTTAACTCCATCCCTATGTCTTCTAACCTGTCTCTTCCTTCCTTCCTTCCTTCTCTCCTCTCTTTCACCCCTAAATACTTCCTTCCACCTGTTCCCCCTTAAGTTTACCTCGCTCACCTCTCTCAATCTTCCCTCTCTTTCTTCCTCCTCCTCCCTCTTTGCCTTTAGCATTCTGCCTTCTTCTCCATCGTCTTCGCTTTCCTCACTCTCACTTTCTCTCTCCCTCCTAATTTGCTTTACATCTTACCCTCTCCTCTTCTCTCTTCCTTTAACAGTATCAATTTCCTTCCTTTCTCCCTTTCCCTTTGGTCTCTAATTCTTTCCTTCTTCCTCTTTTCACACTCAGTTCATTCCTCCCTCTTTCCTTCTCCGTCCGTCTTCTTTCCTTCCATTTTATATATTGTCATTTTCCTTTTATTTTCCTTCCCCTTTATCTCTTAGTTACTCATATTCCTCCTATTCTCCTCTTTCCCTCCCTCTCCTCATTTCTTATTCCTCCTTTACTCCTCTTCTTCCTACTTCTTTATTTTGCAGATAATATTCTTTCCTCTTCTTATGTAACCTTTTCTTGCTTTCTCGCCCCTTTCCTTGATCTATTTACCTTTTATTTCTTTTTCTATTCACCATTTCTTCCTTTCTCTTCCAATTCCATGATCTATTTTCTTCTCTTCCTTCTTTTCCTCCTTCCTTTCTCACTCTATTGCTCGATACCTTATCTCCTTCTCTTCTTCCTCCCCTTCCTCCTTTCTCTTTGCTTCTCCTCATTTTTCTTCTCTTCTTCCTCTTCTTTCCCACTTCCCTGTACTCTTTTCTCCTCTCTCTCCGGTTCCTTCACCTCCTCCTTTCTCACCCCATTCCTTGATCTCGTTTTCTCCTCCTCCTCCTCCTCCTCCTCCTCCTCCTCCTCCTCCTCCTCGCAGCCATTCTTGCCGCACACTTCTGATATTACCTCGAGGCGTCTTCTACATTGAGGCCGCGGCAATATGAGGCTGCGAGGAGCCGCCGCCTCTGCTGGGGAGTGTGGTAACGATGTGTTTGTTGGAGGTGCCTCGGAGCCCACAGCGGCGCCCTCCTTACTCTTTCACTCACTCTCAGGCTCTATTTTTCCCTGCTTCCGCTTTTGGTTCTCTCCTTCCCGTTTTCTTTCTTTCCTCCCTGGTTCTTTGCTTCTCTTGTATTCGTTTTCCTTTTATTCTTTTTATGTGATTCTTTTCCTCTTCAATCCCCGCTTTTCTCTGCCTTTTTTTCTCCTTTTGTTTTCATATTCACTCTCTTATTCAAGCCATCATTTTTTTTATTTTCCCCGCTTTTCCTTCCTTCTTTGTGCCTCTTCCCTTCTTCAATTGCTTTTTTTCTGCATGCCTTTCTGTTATCATGGTTTCTCTTTCACCTTCACTCCTCCTTTCCCCTCTCTTCCTCCATCTCCTTCTTTTCCCCTCGCTGGTTCCTTCCTTCTGCGTTGTTTTTTCCCTTGACACTCCTTATTTGTTCCTCTTCCCTTCTTTAATTGCTTTTTCTTTATGCCTTTCTTTTATCTTTGTTTCTCATCCACTTTCATTCTTCTTTGTCGAGCTTTTCCTTCTCCTTCTTCTTTTATTCCTTCGCTGGTTCCTTCCTTCTGCGCTATTCTTTCCCCTAACACTCTTTATTTGTGCTTCTTTCCTTCTTTAATTGCTTTTTCTTTATGCCTTTCTTTTATCTTCGTTTCTCATTCGCACTTTCCTTCTCTTCTTTGTCGGGCTTATCCCTCTCCTTCTTCTTATTCTTTCACTGGTTCCTTCCTTCTGCGCTATTCTTTCCCCTAACACTCTTTATTTGTGCTTCTTTCCTTCTTTAATTGCTTTTTCTTTATGCCTTTCCTTTATCCTTGTTTCTCATTCACTTTTTCATTCTCTCTTCTTTGTTTCGCTTTTCCCTCTCCTTCTCTTTCTCTTCCCCTCGCTGGCTCCTTCATTCTGATTTTTTTTCCATTTCAGTTCTTATTTGTTCCCCTCTCGTTCTTCAATTCGCTCTTTTCTGTGCCTCTTTCCCTCTTTCTTTTCATAGTGTCTTTCTTTGGTCCTACTCATTCGTTCGTTCCCAGTTCTTAATGTTCGTCTGTCGGTTTTCTTTTTCCGATCACTCCTTCCTTTTCTGTTCTTCATGTGAATCTTGTTAATTTTATTCCATCTCACTTCTCGCTCTCTTCCTCTACCTCTTCCTCTCATTTCTATGTTTTGCAACACCTCCTTTCACCAACACTACCTCAATTATAACCTTCCATCTTTCTTGTATTTTTCTCCCATAGCTGTTTTTTTTTGCCTTCGTATTTTCTCATTTTTTAATCATCATGAATCTGCTTGATATACATCGCTTGTAAATGTAAAATATCTGGAGTATCCGAAGGAGATGGTTAAATTTAGTTGGAGAAATGTCTAGAAAGTAATCAAGTCTTAGGGAGAAGGACGACAGTTTCAGTTTCACAGCAAAAGGTATGAAAGAATGTAGACGCTGGTTAACTCTTGCATTAGGGATTCGGATAGCATAAGGATGAGCTAGAGTAGAAAGTCGTAAGTAGCAGATCAAGTAGCAAAAAGAGTTAAATACTATACTTTTGAACTTATGTATTGTATTGGTTTTCTCTCTCTCTCTCTCTCTCTCTCTCTCTCTCTCTCTCTCTCTCTCTCTCTCTCTCTCTCTCTCTCTCTCTCTCTCTCTCTCTCTCTCTCTCTCTCTCTCTCTCTCTCTCTCTCTCTCTCTCTCTCTCTCTCTCTCTCTCTCTCTCTCTCTCTCTCTCTCTCTCTCTCTCTCTCTCTCTCTCTCTCTCTCTCTCTCTCTCTCTCTCTCTCTCTCTCTCTCTCTCTCTCTCTCTCTCTCTCTCTCTCTCTCTCTCTCTCTCTCTCTCTCTCCAGTATTGTCTTTATTTTTTGCTTTCTCGTTTACTCAGTCTTGCTTTCCTCATATATTCTCTCGCCTCCTTCCGCTCTTTTTCCTTCCCTTCCTCCTTCCTTTCCTCCCAAATCACTATTGTTTATTGCTTACTCCTTCTCTCCCTCTCTCCTCTCCTTCCTCCACTTCGCAGTCTCCTCCTTTCTTACTTATTATATATTTTTACCAGTAGCGGCTTCAATATTATTTTTTTCGTCGTTAAATTGCCTCTTTTGTTAATGAGTTTTCTTTCCCCCTTGGCTCATTTTTTTTTTACCCTGCTTTCCCTAAAAATGCGAGTCCGTTCTTTTGTTTTCCCTCCGTCCTCCTTGCTGCCCGGCTCCTCTTCCTCCTCCGCCGCCGCACCGCCCATCCTCCTCGCCGCCCTTCCTCTCTGCATTCTTCTCGGCTATTATCTTGCCTTGCGCGTCTCATTTTTTTTATTCATTCAGACTTGACTTTTTAGCATTTTTCGTTTTTAGCGCCTCTTTTGTAGGAGCCATTCTTGCATACTTATCTTTTTTTTTACAGCAAAGGAGACAGCTCAATAGCAAAAATAAAGGAAACAATAATATAAAAAAAGCCCGCTACTCACTGCTATAAAAACCGTTCAGAGGAGTGGCCAAAAGAGAGGTTTGTTCTTCTGTGTATTATGCGTCTATGGAACGGGAGTGAGGTGGGATGGTATTAGGTAAGAGGTGAAGAAGAGAAAGGAAATACAAAGGAAGGGAAAGGTTTAGTGGGGAATGAATGAAGATAGGGATGAAGAAATGAAGGAAGGGCCAGGGACATTGTTAATTAGTGAGGTAGATAGATAAATAAGTAAATAGATAGAGAAACAGTCACACACACACGCACATACACACACACATTCATATATATACATCAAGGTTATATAATTTCTAAGTTTTGTGTTCTGGTCGGGGAAGATTTATTTACGTACTTTCTGTTGTTCTTTTTGTTGTTGGAAATTAAACTAAATGTACGGGCAATAAATAATCTTAAGAGTTGTTCCTCCTTTGTTTTGAAATATAAGTTTGTGTGTCATTATCCAGTTAAAAAAAAAATAGGCTCCCCCCTCCTCCCCTCGAACCCTTTCCTCCTCTCTCTCTCTCTCTCTCTCTCTCTCTCTCTCTCTCTCTCTCTCTCTCTCTCTCTCTCTCTCTCTCTCTCTCTCTCTCTCTCTCTCTCTCTCTCTCTCTCTCTCTCTCTCTCTCTCTCTCTCTCTCTCTCTCTCTCTCTCTCTCTCTCTCTCTCTCTCTCTCTCTCTCTCTCTCTCTCTCTCTCTCTCTCTCTCTCTCTCTCTCTCTCTCTATCTCTCTCTCTCTCTCTCTCTCTCTCTCTCTCTCTCTCTCTCTCTCTCTCTCTCTCTCTCTCTCTCTCTCTCTCTCTCTCTCTCTCTCTCTCAATGTGTTTAAACTTTTTTCCTCCACTCTTTTGAAGTTTTGTTATTTCTTTCAGTGATTAATAACCAGTTTCCTCACCCCTTTGTGTTCACCATCATCACCATCACCATCACCATCACCACCGACAATAACAACGCCATCATCACCATCACCGCCACCACCATTATCATTATTACTTTTCCCCATTAAACACAACACACAATTCAGTTTTCAAAGCAAATATATTTCATCATTTCTCTTGTTAAACTTTATCACACAAGCTTCCGCTTCTATTTTTTCTGCCTGTTAACTTCCTTCTGTGTTATGTAATTTTTTTCTGTGGGAAGCGATTTTTTTAATGCTTTATTCTTGTTTAAATATTTTCCACAACATTTATTTCATTTGAATGTTCATTTATCTCTTCTCCATGTCTATTTCTCGCACCTTTTCTTTTCTTGACTCACTTTTTTTCACATTTCATTTTTGTCCTCTTCCTCCTCTTCCTCCTCCTCCTCCTCCATTGTTTATTCCATTTACATACCTTTCTCCTTCTCCTTTCCTCCTCCTTCTTCTTCAGCCTCTCTCCCTCCCTCTCTCCCCCACACGTGGCCACATCGACGAGACCAAAACTGTCTCCGGAAGCGAGTCGTAAATTCAGCTGTAAGGGACACACGACTTCTCCAGACACAGGTGACGGAGGAGGAGGAAGAGGAGCAGGAGGAGGAGGAAGAAGAGGAAGAAGAGGAGGAGAGAGGAATAGATAGTCACAGTATAAGAAATTGACAGAAGGGAATGACGAAAAGTAGTAGAGCAGGAAGTGAAGAGGAGTGTAATGAAAGAAGAAGGGAGGAAAAGGAAGGAGAAGCCCAAAAGGAGAAGGATACGCGATAAACAGAGAGCGGGGAAGAAAGAAAAAGATGAATGAGGGAGAATGGAAGGAAGGGGAAGAGGAGATGGGAGAGAAAGAAAAGGATGAGAGAAAAGAAGGATTTAGAAGAGAATGGAGGTAGAAATAGAGGAAGGGAAGGAATGGGAAGTAATGTGGGATGAGAAAAATAGATGCAAAGAAAGGAAAAGCAAATGAAAAGAAAGATGTGGAAGGGAATGAATTAAGACAGTGAGGAAGAGAAAGAGGAAGGGAAGGAAGGGAAGTCATATAGAATGTAAGAAGCGAACAAGGGAAACACGAATAAAAAGGAACATGCGAAAGGGAACGAATAAAGACGAGAAGAAAGAATAAACACCAACGGAGAGTTAACTAGAAAAGAGGAGACGCGATTGAAGAAGGGAGAATTATAAGAGGCTGTTTGAGGAGGGGTAAAAAAGACGGAGGGAGAGGGAGATGAATGGGTGGTCGGGATGAGGTTGAATGGAGATATGGAGGGGTGAAGAAGGAACAGGAAGGAAGAAGATACGACTGGAGGGGAGGGATGAGGGAAAGAATGTAGGGAATGAGGAAGGAAAAGGGGAAAAGTGAGCGTAGAGAAGATACGAGGGAAAGTGCAGACTGAGGGAAAGAATGTAGGAAAGGAGGAGAGAAGAGGAGAGAAAGGAGTGTCGAAATGATACGAGGAGAGAAGGATAAAGGTAAGAATCTGGGGAAACAATGAACAAGAGGATAAGAGAAATTGAGTAATGGGAAAATAATAAAAAAATACAGAATAGACGAGGAAAAAATAGTTTGAGTGTACAATGAAGATAAAAAATAAATAGATTATATTAAAGGAGGGGAGAGAGGATTGAATATAAGGAGGAGGTAGAGGAAGGAATTAGAGGAGAGAGAAGAGGAAGAGATATAAGAAGGAGGTCGAGAAAAATATCAGAACCAAGAGAAGAGGAAGAAATAGAGGAAAGAGGTCGAGGAAAGGATTAAAGGAAAGAGAAAAGGAAAGAATATCGGGTAAAAGTTGAGAAAGGAATTACAGGCAAGAGACGACGAAGAAATATAGGGAAGGAGGCTGAGGAAGGAATTATAGGGCAGGGACATGAAAGCAGCTCAGAAAAGGGAATTGGGGAGTGAAGATGAAAGAAGATAAGAAGATCGGTGCGCAGGGCAGAGCAGTCAATCACCCTCAGAGTTTGTTTTTACGGGACGATTCTGAGAAGTGTTTGTCAAGAGGAAGGTTCTAAGAGCTTGAGATGTAGGCCCAAAAACGTCTTATCAGCTGTACCCTCAGAAACGTTTGGCAGCTATTCCCAGAAACGTTGATCAGCTAAGTCCCCGAAGACGTTTTCAGCTGTATCACCAGAAACGTTTGTCAGCATGCCTCTAGGAACGTTTGTCAGCTGTATGTGGTCCCAGAAACGTTTATCAGCTTAAATTTCAGGAAGGTAAATCGGCAGTAGCTCAAGGAACGTTTGTCAGCTTTATGTAGCCCCAGAAACGTTTGTCAGATGTATCCCCAGGAACATTTGTCAGCTTTAAATTAGGAACGTAACTCAATTGTGGGTCAAGACACGTTAATCAGCTTTTTGTAGCCCCAGAAATATTTGTCAGTTATATAATAAAAAACGTTTATCAGCTGTGACTTCAGGAACGTTATTAGCTAGAGTCACATGAGCGTTTGTCAGCTGTGGACCCAAAAAACGTTCTTAAAGCTCTAGCTTCTGAAACGTTTGTCCTTTGTATTTTTCTTTTAAGGACAGAGAGGAAGGCATTGTTCTCTGTTGTTCATGGGAAGTTATGTAGCCAGATATTATATTCTTTTTCTTTTGGCAATCATTTTATTTATTTATTTATGCATTTATAGTTTTTGGGTCAGACTTGTTTTGTATCTGATGTGTTATTTTTTTGTTATTTCTTGTTATTTCTTTTCGTGTTATATTTTTTTGTTTCATCTTTCGTAAGTTCTCGTCTTATCGTATATGTGTTTTGTGTTTCCCATTTTAACTTTTCCTGACGATATCAGTAAGTTTTCTTTATCATGATCTCTCTCTCTCTCTCTCTCTCTCTCTCTCTCTCTCTCTCTCTCTCTCTCTCTCTCTCTCTCTCTCTCTCTCTCTCTCTCTTTCTCTCTCTCTCTCTCTCTCTCTCTCTCTCTCTCTCTCTCTCTCTCTCTCTCTCTCTCTCTCTCTCTCTCTCTCTCTCTCTCTCTCTCTCTCTCTCTCTCTCTCTCTCTCTCTCTCTCTCTCTCTATCTCTCTGTCTATCTCTCTCTCTCTCTCTCTCTCTCTCTCTCTCTCTCTCTCTCTCTCTCTCTCTCTCTCTCTCTCTCTCTCTCTCTCTCTCTCTCTCTCTCTCTCTCTCTCTCTCTCTCTCCACTCTCTCTTCCTATTTTCTCCGCTTTTCTTTTTTTTCGCCCTTCCCCTCCTCCCCTTCTCCCCTCTTCCCATCCTCCTCTTCACCCTGTTGACTAACCGCCCACTTATGACACGACACATTACTCCTCTTCCCCACTTTCTCTCTCTCTCTCTCTCCTACGGCTGAAACCCCAACCCTCTCTTCTTTCTTCTTCTTTTCTTCTTCCTCCACTCTCTTCCTACTTCCTCCCTTCGTCTCTCCTTCACTCCTTCTCGCCTTCTGTGTCTCCATTCTTTCTTTCTTTCTTTCTTGATATCCCAGTCTTCGTCTCCTTCTCCTTCTCTCTTTTTCTTTGTTTCTTTTCTTTCCTTCAACTCTGCCTTTCATCCCCTTGTCATCCTCCTCTTTTTCTTTGTGTTTTTTTTATTTTTTTTATTTCTCCTTTTACACCCACTCCTGATTCGTCTTTTCTCTTCTTTCTAGTCCTCTTCCTTCTCTTCTTCCTCCTTCCCACCTTAGTCTCCTCCTCCTCCTCCTCCGTCTCCTCCTCTTCCTCTTCCTCCTCCTCCTTTTTACACCACCTCAATGTTCTCTTCCTCCTTTTACATGCACACTTGATTCACCCCTCCCCCTCCTCCTCCTCCTCCTCCTCCTCCTCCTCCTCCTCCTCCTCTTCTTCCTCCAGCTCCGCATATAGCTCCACTTGTCCTCCTCCTCCCCTTTCTCTTCTTTTCTCTCTCCTATTCCTGTTACCACCTTTTATTATCCCTTCTTCCTTCTCTCCCTTCTCCTCCTCCTCCTCCTCCTCCTCCTCCACTTCTCTACTTCCTATTCTTTATCCTCATCTGCTTCCTCCTCCTCCGTACTTACACTCCTTCCCCTTTCTCCTCCACCTACACCTCTTTCTCCTCCTCTTTCACCTATAAATATGTATATACTAACGCCTCATTTGCTATCTGATGCTTCGTTAGAAATTCGCGTAGCCATATGGAACAGCTAAGGGAAAGGAGGGAAAGAATAACAATAAGAGGAGAAAAGTACAGAATGAGAGGAAAGAACATCGGGAGAGGAAAGAAAAGTGAGGGAGGAAAAAAAACAGGCAGGGAAGAAACAATAGCAAAGAAAGTAAAAGAACAGAAAAGGAGGAAAATAAACCAGGAAAGAAAGAAAAACAAGGGAGGGAGGGAAGAACAGCTAATAGGGAAGAAAGTAAACTAAATGGAAATGCTTTTATTCTTGTTTGTTGCTGTATTTAAGTATCACACACTCACACACACACACACACACACACACGCACATGCACACACACACACACACACTCCTCCCAACCCCACACACACACGCACACGCTCACTTTTCACCGTCACCCTCGCCACCAGCACACACTCACGCCTCACTTTTTCATCCTCCCGTTTCTTCAGCTTCGCCTTTCTGTCCGTGCCTCTCACCCGCCGCCCTTCGCCTCACCTTTCTCCGCCTCCCTCGCCACTCGCCCTCACTCAAAAGAAACACTTGCTTCTAGAGGGACAAGGGGATCAATAGAGGTACAAGAGGCAGCCCCCTTCGCCCCTACCCTCCTTTTCCCCTCCAAACCTCCCCCCCTCCAGCCTCAAGGGACCGGCCAGCTCTCCTCTTTTCATTATTTTTTTACCTCCTCCACGTGAGGTGCCCCTTCAGAGGTCTCCTGACGCCGCCCTTGACTCGTGGCGGGAAGGGGAAGGAAGGGACCATCTGGGAAAGGGAAGATGGAAGACACACATCTCAGAGGAATGGGAAAGGAAGGGAGGTCTTGGGTATGGGGATATATGACCCACACACACACACACACACGCGCGCACACACACACACACACACACACACACACACACACACACACACACACACACACACACACACACACACAGCTCTCCTTGACAGAGTGGAGTCAAAGGCTCTTCGTCTCATCAACTCTCCTCCTAATACTGATAGTCTTCTGCCTCTCAAATTCCGCCGCCATGTTGCCTCTCTTTCTATCTTCTATCGATATTTTCATGCTGACTGCTCTTCTGAACTTGCTAACTGTATGCCTCCTCCCATCCCGCGGCCCCGCTGCACACGTCTTTCTACTCATGCTCATCCCTATACTGTCCTAACGCCTTATGCAAGAGTCAACCAGCATCTTCACTCTTTCATCCCTCACACTGGTAAACTCTGGAACAATCTTCCTTCATCTGTATTTCCTCCTGCCTACGACTTGAACTCTTTCAAGAGGAGGGTATCAGGACACCTCTCCTCCCGAAATTGACCTCACTTTTTGGACACTCCTTTGATCTCTATTCAGGAGCAGTGAGTAGCGGGCTTTTTTTCTTTCTTTCTTTAAGCCCTTGAACTGTCTCCTTAGCTGTAAAGTATATATATATATATATATATATATATATATATATATATATATATATATATATATATATATATATATATATATATATATATATATATATATATATATATATATATATATATATATATATATATATATATATATATATATATATATATATATATATATATATATATATATATATATATATATATATATATATATATATATATATATATATATATATATATATATATATATATATATATATATATATATATATATATATATATATATATCTTCCTTATATAAACTCTCTCAAGGGAAGCATCAAGTTTCCAGGGAAGGCCGCCAACAACAACTCTTTGACGATTTCTCTCGGGAGTGGCAAGGCGAGACATTTATTTCGTCCTGTATTTTTGTCCCTCTAATCCATGTCATATAATATCGAGTCAGCGGGGCAGGAGAATAGACAGGGAAGGGCCACGGAGGAAGAAATACACCGGGGACACGAAGGAAGGAAGGAAGGAAGGAAGGAAGGAAGGAAGGAAGGGTTGGGTGGGTGGGCGGGCGGGCGGACGAGTGAAAGGGGGAAGAGAGAGAAAAGACAAAGAAAGAATTCCGATAAAAATGGAGAACACGGTTAGTTTGAGAGGAGAATGAGTGATGGAGAGGCGACGGAGGTGTGAAAGGGAGGAGGAGGAGGAGGAGGGAGCGAACACGGATGAGAGGAATGATGAAAGATGAGAAAGAGGCGCGGTGTGGAAATCTTTGGTAGGTATCAGTGAAAGACATAAAAATTTCGTTTAGAGGTAAAAATGATTTCGGAATAAGACACGGAATAGAGAGAGAGAGAAACTTGAAAATGAAGACACACTGAGGCGGACTGAATGGAGGGAAGTAGAGAGTAAAGAATATCTCCAGAGGAATTCGTCTTTCCATATATTACTTAGACTTTGAAAAGAGAGAGAGAGAGAGAGAGAGAGATTAATAAGCAAAAAGATAAACTGTCTCATTAAATTGACAACCTTTAGCAACATTTCAATAACATAGACAAATTAGAGCCATATTAGGAAGAATTAAAACGGACAAGTAAGAACAAGGACAAATAAAAGAAGAGAATAATGTAAATTCGGAAAGAGGAGGAAGAGGGAGAATAGAATAACTTTGAAAAGACAGTAACAAGGGAATGTACTGAGTAAAAAGCAGAAGAAAATATAAAACAAAAAATAATAATGAGAAGAGGGAGAATAATATTGAGGAGGACGAAGGAAAATAAGATTAAAAAAAAGAGATTATATAGAAAAAATATATTGAAGAGGAAGAAGAGCGAAAACATAGAAAAAAGAAACGAGAATATAAGAAAAAAGAGAAGAAAGAAGAGGATGAAGAAAGACAAGATAAGAGAAAACCAAAAAAAAGATATAAAGAAGAAAGCAGAAGAGTTGTAAGAAAGAGAATTCTGAAGAGGAATAAAAAAAATAAAAGAAAACAGCAGACAAACAGTACAGAGGAAAAAAGAGGAGGAAGGGAGAATTGAAATACATGAAAAACAACAGAAAGAGAATATATGAAATAGAAGGAAGAACAGAGGAAGAGGGTGACGAATATTGAAGATGCAGAAGAAAGGGAATACAAGATCAAGTGTACCCAAGACCTGTCCCCTCGCCTGGCCCTTCCTGCCGTCCCCAGTGGTTCGCATATTCAGCGTGGCGTCTGAAGCTGCGTGGCGGGGATTAGGCGTCGTGAAGGCCGCTGTTTGTCGTGGATCTGAGGGACGGAAGCGGTAATTGGCCGGCGGAAGAGAGGTAGCCATTGTCCGTGTTGTATGTGAAGGTACGTGGGTGTGAGGGAAGGGAAGAGAGAGTGTGGTTGGTTGTGGATGGTCCTTCGCGTCCGTTTTCCTTGGCTGATCGCTTTTTTCTCTCTGCCTCCTCGTCCTCCTCCTTTCTTGGCCCTCCTGACACGCTTCCTGTCCCCTCTCTCTTATATTCCGTCTGGTGCAGGTTGCTTTAGTTTTCTCTCTGTGGTTCGCAAACAGCTCCTACTCGTGAATGTTTCTTGTCTTTAAACGCCTTGACCGAGAAATATTAAAGTGCCTGTTTCATTTCCGATGCTTTTAATATATTGTTCAGCCATGGTTTTGTTAATTTATTGAAACAAACAATGCTTCTTTGAGCCAGTATTTCTTTGATTGTTAAATCCTTGAGTGTCCAAGATTTTCATGTACAAAATAGTGAACTCTTTATCTCATGATAAGTCTCCATATGATTTATTTTTTTGTCTTGCAATGTCATAAGTATTCTTTTGCTCTTTCGCACTGCGACATACCTTTTCCTTCAAACAGGAATCTGTCGATCAAATGTGAAGTCACTTTGACCATACGAAAAGTAGTGTGTCTCCTGCCATCTCGTATTCCGATGTTTTTTTTTTCTTTTTGAAAGAATTGGACTCCGTCCTGTGCTGGGACGCGACCTGTCTTTGAAGAGCCCTGCTGGTCCGTATCCGTGTTGAGTTAATGCATCTCTGAACAGCGTCGAGTCATGTCGCTGGGGATTCCTTTATCGTAGGTGGAACTTTCATTACAAATACACTGGATGAAAATATAAATTCAAGTCGTATCTCGTTCAGCGTTTATATGCGTGTTTTTCAGCAGCGTGAAGGCGCTGTGGTTTGCTTGTCATGTGTAGTGTGTACATTATAGTACTTCAAGTGACTCCAAGAATAAAGATTTGAAAGTACTCGTGTTGTCTGGCTCCTCGTCTGTCTTGTCGTGAGTCAGTGTGTCTGAGCAGTGATAAGGTGCGTCGTTGAGGTTTGCTTCTCGTGTGTTGTATTTGGACTTCAAACTCATCCAGGAATATATGAGATTTACACACACTCATTTTCTGGCTCCTCGATGATGTCGGTGTTGTGAGTCAGTGTGTCTGAGAAGTGTTAAGGCGCAACGTTTTGGCTCCTTTCTCAGAGGCTTCTGGGAATAAAAGAAATTTGTAAGTACTTGTATTCTCTGGTTCCTCGGCTATGTCCGTGTCGTAAGTTCGTGTCTGAACAGCGTCCAGACGCGATGCTGCGGCTCGCTTCTTGCCCTCCGAGCGGCGGGCGGCGGCGTGCTGGTCGCGGCTCGTGTCTCCGCTGCGCCTCGCATAAATTTCCCGTGAGAGACTGTCTCCTACGACAACAAAACTCATTCAAACTATTTTTTTCTCACAAAACTAAAGTTGAAGGAGATAGTAAAATTATTTCTTTTTTTTCCTTTGCTAGGCGTCGTTAGGAGCGCCAGGGAAAGTTTTTAATCAAGGAACGTTTCGGAACTGTCTCGAAACCCGAAACCAGAAAATGATTTCCCTCATTCGTATTCATCACTGCTTCATATTAATGATTATTTTCTTGCCCGTGAATGCGAGGGAAGGAAAAATCGAAGAATACGAACTTCGCCGCGAATCTTTTTTCCTCCTCGCTGCTCCTTGCGCTGTACCCTGAGTGACGAGTTCTTTTTATTCTTTTTTTTTTCTTTTTTTTTGTTTTTGTTTGACACGCCGCGTTGGAGGCGAGACAAAAAGTGTTTATTCGTTGTTTGTTCAGCGACTTGTTGAGTGACGGAAGGCGAGGCGAGGGCGGCGGCTCAGGCGGGGGATTAGTGAAAGGGAGCGGCGAGGGACGAGGTAATGGAGGCGTAAGAGAAGCTTTGACATCCCACCCTCCCTCTCTCCCTTTTCATCTCCCCTCCCTCCCTCCATCCCTTCCCTTCCATCTCCCCTCCCTCCCTCATTCTCCTTCCACCGCCCCTCTGTCTACATTCCTCCCACACAGCTTCCTTGCCTCTCATTCTCTCCTCTTAGCTGTTTCCATTCTCCTTTTATTCTTCTTCCTTAGTTTCCTTTCCATTTTTACTATTATCTGTGTTCCTCCTTCTTCCTACTCCTTTACCCCTTCCATTCCCCCCTCTACTCCATGCCATCCACATACACTCCCCCCTAACACACACACACACACACACACACACACACACACACACACCTTTAATAACCTTGCCTTGCTTCCCTTCCTTCCTTCCTTCCCTCACTTCACCTCCGAACGTGGGTTGTTTAATAACAGCCAATCCATCGACCCTTTCAATGCCAAATTTATCGTTTTACCACCCCACCTTCGCTCCTTTTCCTCCTCCTCCTCCTCCTCCTCCTTCTCTTCCTGCGACCCCCATGTACTCCACCACCACTACCTCCATCACCGCCTACGTCCCAATCACCACCACCACCACCACCGCCGCCAACACCGCCATCACCGTCACCACTTATCATTCCTAACGTCGCCACCTGCCATTTCCGAGTTCCACATAATTCAATTGAGAGAGAAAATTCCCTCTCAACAAATTTTTAACACGAACCTCTTTATCAAGGCAGGAACTCGCGCCCCAAATGGAATTCTTCGTCTCCCCACGTGTGATCTGGGCGGTGCAGAGAGGCATAGAGGCAGTGGAAGCATTTACTGGAAGCATAAGGGCGGTGGGGCGGCTGGTAGGAGGAGGAGGAGGAAGGAGGAAAGGGAATCGAAAGAGGAGGTGGAAGAGGAAGACGAGCAAGAAGACGCAGGAGGAAGAAGAGGTATTGATGTTGCTGTTGCTTGTGTAGGTGATGGTGTTGGTGGTAGTGGTTGTGATAGTAGTGGTGGTAGTGAGAGTAAGGTGGAGAAGTGGAGAGAGGAGGAGAACGAGGTATTGGGAGAGACAGTGAAGATGACGAGAAGGTGAGGTGGAAGAGAAAAGATAAAGAAGGGAAAGGAGAGAGGTGGAAAAGTGAAGATGTAGAAAGAAAAAAGTGTGAGATGTGAATAGATGATGATAGGTGGAAGAAAGTAAACAGGTGTAAAAGGGAGGAAGAAAAAAAATAATTGAATATCTGAAGCATGTCTAAACAGGTTAATCGGTCCACCTGACTCTTTGTTAATAATTGTGTACACTCATGTGCGTATTTGGGTCAAAGAGAACGAGCGTGTACGAATATAGGCCAAGAGGCTTTGCGCGTGTATGTGTGTGTGTGTGTGTGTGTGTGTGTGTTTTTATATAGGCCAAAGGGGACAAGTATGTTCGTATGTATACCAGTATGGAGACGTGTGTGTGTGTGTGTGTGTGTGTGTGTGTGTGTGTGTGTGTGTGTGTGTGTGTGTGTGTGTGTGTGTGTGTGTGTGTGTGTGTGTGTGTGTGTGTGTGTGTGTGTGTGTGTGTGTGTGTGTGTATGTGTGTGTGTGTGTGTGTGTGTGTGTGTGTGTGTGTGTGTGTAGACTTGGCCGTGTGTGGTTAGGATAGGTAGAAAGCGGTGGCCGTTGAAGAAGGGAAGGAGAAAGGGAGAAGGAGAGATAGGGGGGACGGAAGGGGAGGCGAAGGAGGTAGAAAGTGTAATAAATAGAATGATATCGAAGTAAAGTGAGGAAAAGTAAGATGAATTGGTGTGGACTATAAATATATGAATAGATTTATGTGGATATATGTGACTTTATATCTAAGGAGTACACATCTTAGCTGCATACTTGGTTATAAATATTGAATAGATAACGAGTAGCTTCACTTATTATCTACGTGTGGATTTTATTGCAAAGTTGATTCGGTATTGCAATGTTTTCTTTTATCTTCTTTGTTTCATGTTCTTCCATAGCTCTCCTTCGATCTGTATGGATGAATAAAATAGGAGTATGTCTGTCTCTCTCCTTTCTCGCTCTCTCTCTCGCACAAAGACAAGAAAGTAGAAGGAGAGAATAGAGGATGTCCATTTGAAGGCCTTACAATATTTCCCAGAAGCGTGTCGCATGTTTGGGTCACAGGGTCATGCATAATCTAAAGTCACTCCGACCAAGAATGGCTTTTGCGTTGCTCTTGATCCTTCGCAGTCCCACCCAACCCTCCCTTCACACCAAGACCAGCAGCGCCACCCGTCTCCATCTTTGAATTCCCCTCCCTCTTTGAGACCTCACATCTATCACCTTGCTAAACTACTTCCATTCCCTTCCGCTTGACGCAATACTAAATGTTGTAGCCCCTCACTATCATCACTATTACTATTCTCATAAGCATCATCATAAGCAACAGGCCAGTAACTGATGTTATTAATGCACGTTAATAGAAAAGCCTTTCACAATGTTTTCAATTTCTTTGTATTTTTTTTTTTTTTTTTGGTGTATTCCGTCCTGTTTTTACAAAGGTTCTAATTTTGTGTTTTTACCTGATATAATGTTGCCAAACCCAGACTTCTATTAAACTGTATTTGACTACCACTACTACTACGACTACTACTACTACAACTACTACTACTACTACTGCTACTACCACCACTACCTCCACAACTATTAGTAACTATCTTCTTCATCAATTCCTTTTTAGTGGTTATATTTTACCGTTTCTCCCTGCCGCTTTGATGTTCTTTTCTCGGAACGCTACCAAAATGTTTTCACCATTCCTTTTTTTCATTCCCCCTTTTCGCCACTTTCATATTCGCTGCAGCGGCGCGCAAACGTTTTGGGAAATTGTGTAAATGGTGTGTGAGGGTTGGTGATTTGATGAACAGCGGGGGAGTGTGTGACATGGGAGGCTTTCGTTTGGCTCCCCTTTACTCTCACACACACACACGCACACGAACACGCACACGCACATACAGTTACACACACACATAGGTCGCCATTGTCAGACACTTCCACCCCTCACATCAACTCTTTCCACAGGCCGAAAAGGAGATCAGTCAGGTTCTAATAAGTGGGGGTTTTAGGCTCATGGTACAGAGGAAGGGGAGGGAAGGAGTCATAAAACTACCCCTGGAAATGTCCAAAACTCCTACGAAAGTCTAGTTAAATAGGTGTGCTTGGAGGCTGAAATGTTTAAGAATGAGCCATAATCTGTTTCTCACGTATCTTTTTTTCCTCTATTGTTTTCTTAATGCCAAATAAGTTGAAGTCGCTACGAAACACCCTATCCCCGTAAAACTGACATGTACTTCCTAATAGTGAGTAAATTCGAAGACTTAATTAGTAGCTCATATGCTCAAGTTACTATGTGTAACGCGAGCATCAGCCGCAGCCTCCGCCCCCTCGGCAGCCTCTGTTCGGGCTGCGGCGGCGGCGGGTTCCGTCCTAATCCTTTCTGAATTAATATTAGAACAACGTTGATGCTTAAGCGAGTGAGCCCTAAACATTTTCGTGTTCTCTTTGTTGTATTTTCGATGAGGGAACGTCACCAGAAAATGGATGTCATGTATAAACTGAATGAGGCTAGATTTGTTTGTGTGTAGTGGGGCATATTCCGTTTTTATTGGATCAGCATAGTGCGACCTTTTTTTTTCACATGCCCTTTGTCCTCAGGTTGTCTCCATTTCCAGAAATATAATGCGCTTCAGTTCGGTTCAGAGTTTACGGAATCTTATAAAAAAAATACTCCCTTTGATTCGAGATGGAACTCTCATCTGATCATGAACTCTTGCCATGAAAAGAAAAAAAAGAATATATTTATATATATATATATATATATATATATATATATATATATATATATATATATATATATATATATATATATATATATATATATATAGATAGATAGATAGATAGATAGATAGATGAATGTATTTATTTATATCTTTCTATCTATCTAATATATATATATATATATATATATATATATATATATATATATATATATATATATATATATATATATATATATATATATATATATATATATGTACATTTCAGTAGGTATATTCATCTGCCGATTGTAGGCGTGACCTTTGAACTGAAGATCGGTGGGTATTTCATCGTTTGTGAAATCATTGAAACAAAGAAAGTCGACACAGTGATCCTTAGTAGTGAAGTGTGCACCCAAAATTAGCAAATTTATAATGTTGAGGAGCCAAGTCTCGCTGTCAGTTATGATGTGTGGACTTTTCGATTAAAAAAGATAAATTAAAAAGTCTGAGTAATCCTTGCAAGATAATAGTTATCGAAATTGGTTGTTGACTGTTGTTGAATATTGTACATTGCGGCCCTAGCCAGAAAAAATACTTCAAGACTGTGCCTACTTGCGGCTGACAGTTGAAGATTTTCAATCAAAGAAAAAAAGAGTGACGCAGCGACTTGCTCCGGAAATATATATTTAGAGTTTGTAAAATACTGTGTATATATGTTGTTGTGTGATTGAGTACTTCGAAAGGTTCAAAGTGAATGTTGTGGGAATTCTTGGGAGTGTATTATTTTTTTCATTTTACGAACTTTTTAGTTATATATTTATTTATTTATTTATTTATTTTTACATCCCCGCCTATAGCGCCGGTAGGCTTTCTTCAGGGGCCTGACGGTCGACCCAAGCCCGTCATGGCGCAGGCAATTTTTTATAGTGGCCGCTCATTAGGTATACATTCACACATGAGCAGATGCTAGGTACAGACATGCTGGAGGTGTACATAATTCGTACTTCACTAAAGTAGCTTCCATTGTGGGGCAAAGCTGCCATTAATTTGTTTCTGCCTGTTTGCCAGGAACACTGATGTGGTATTGCTAATTAAACGGAAATATTGCGGTAACCTCACAGCTGACCAACCTTTTGCAATTCGTTATATGACTTCATTAATTATATATTAGGCAACTCAGAATATAAAAGTTGAATGTCCTGGCCTTGGGGAAACATTTGTTGAACAGTTTGCTCGTGGTGTCAATGGAAAATATATTTGAATTTGTATTATGACAAGCTTTTGCCTACGCCTTTCATTTCGTTTCTTGATTTCATAGACATATCATGATTCTAGTCACCGTCTGTTTATCATTTTCAACATCCATCACATTTTTTTTTTCGTTCTGACAACCGCTTATTGAAATGAGCCACGAAGAGGAGGAGGAGGAGGAACGGCGCTGGAGTAGGAGGCGGCGATTCAGGTCTAGAAGAGGATAAGTTTGTCAGTAATGAGAGAATATTCATCGACGTCTTTCTTCACGACTTTCGAGTGGGCGTAATCGTACTCTGGCTGATGATAGTGGTGATGAGGAATCCTTAGACGAGCAAGAAGTGGTATTTCGTAAGTGGTATTCATTCATACATCATCGAGGAAGGGTGGAAGTTGCTTGGGGGAGTTTTTCTGCCCTAGGTTACTTAATTACAGGTAAGCCGGAGGAGGGAGAGTCACCTGGTGGAGCGTGGAACTGTCAGGTGAGTTTTAGGAATCGATAAATCAATGAAACCCTCAGGAGCAGACCTTTACCCTCCCTGCCTCCTTCCCTCCCTCTATCCTTTCCTTTCCTCTGTCCTTACTCCTCCCTTCCTCCATTCCGTTACCTCTCCCTCCTTCCATTTTCTTAGTCTTTCCTATTCTTGCTCCCTATCTTCTTTCCTTCCTTCCTTCACTGCCTCCTTCCCTCTTTCCCTTTTCTTACTCCTCCTTCCCTTCTTTCCTTACTCCATCCGTTCTATTCTTTCTCCTTTTTTGCCTCCATCCTGCCCTTCATCTTTCCTTTCCTTCCCTCGTGTCTTTACTCCTCCTCCTCTCTTTTTCATTCTCCCTCCCTTCTTCCCTGCCTTCTTCCCTTCATCTTTCCTTTCCTTGCCTCCTTTCTTATTCCTCCCTCCTTCCTTCCCTTACTCTTTCCCTCTCTCCCTCCTTACCTTCTCTCCTTCCCTCACTACCTGCCTCTTTCCTTTGTCTTCCAACTTTTCTCGCCTCTTCCTCCTCCTCCTCTTCTTTCTCGTCCTCTTTCTCCTACATCTCTTCCTCTTCCTCTTCATCGTCCTCTTTCCCATTATCCCGCGTTTCCTCTTCAAGTTTTCCCTGTCTTCTTTTATCTTTTTTTCGTCTTCCTCCTCTTCCGTGCTGTTGATCTGTTGCCGCTATTGCTCCTCCTCCTCCTCCTCCTCCTTCCTCCTCCTCCTCTGTTTTCTCTTCCCTCGCTTACGTATTGGTTCCTCCTCTCTTTCTCCTCTCTGCGGCTCTCCTCGTCGACTTCCAGGTAAATACAGGTGCGCACATATACCTGGATGAGAGGAAGGATCGCGCTTTTCTTCTCCGCTTACGATAGATCCTCTCATATCTCCCTCCCTCCTTCCTTTGCCATATTGATGTTATTGGTGTCTTGGTGATTGTTGTTGTTATTGATGTTGTGGTTGTTGTTGGGGATGTTAGTGATTGCGGTTCTAGGAATGGTGAGGTACGAGGTAATGGCGTTGTGAGCTCTTTATATTTTTGTTACTCTTTATTGTTTTGTTATGATGGAGGCTGTAATATGTGGTTCTGGGAATGGTGAGGGTGCTTGCTGATAGTGTAGTGAACTCTCTGATATTTCTTTTTTATTGTTTTTGTTATTGTGTTTGTTAATCCTTCTTCTGTTGCTGCTGTTGCTGTTTTTTATCGTAGTTGCGGTTTTCGTAGTTTATTTTTCTCTTTGAAGTCAGTTTTTCTTTTATATTTGCCTGTGTTTGAAGAGTTGGAATTTATATATACATTTTTTTTTCATCTTCCACTATTTACTCCACCACTGCTAACGTGTGTAACGACAACGCTATTATTTTCGTCATCGTCGTTTTTATCGTTGCCATCGCTATTAACGTTATTATCTGCATCTTTTTTTTTCTGTATATGCTATTACTGATATTACTACATCGCCTCGTTTTACTACAACTACTGCTACTACTTCTTTTACAACGAGTTTTAGAATGAGTTGAATCAGTATATTTGTCCACAGCTGTACCATCCATTTCCTTCACCACCACCCCCATCTCCTGCCTCCCCTATCCCTGCGTTCACCTCCTCCACCACTTCTCTCCATCCCCTTCTCCCTTCCCTCATCTCCCCCTTCCTTCCCTTTTTCCGATCCCAATCCCCTTCTTTCTCCATTTCCCCCTCCCCTCCCCTCCCCCACCCTTCCCCTACCATCCCCTTATCCTACCCCTTCCTTCTCCTCTTCCTCTCTTCTTCCCTTACCCCTTCCCCTCCCCCCTGCTGACTCCCACAATCTGAGCAATCACCGGCCTGTCTCTGTTGCAACGATTCCACATTTTCCTTCATCAGCAAATCCTATCCTTCTTTTCCATCATCCTTTTTCTCTCTCTTTACCCCACCGCTATTTATCTATCTGTCTCTATCTATCTACCTCTCATGTCTAAAGTATTGGGTTGCAGCAGGAGGAGAATCGTTTGCTGTTATTGTTTTATTTATGGAAGTTGTTTTCATTTATTCCCGAGCACAAAGGCTGAGGCAAATGTCGAAGGCAAGCACAACTAAAGGCGGACAGACAGTATTGATGGTGCGGCTCTTTGTTATCCTGCCGGAGCGATTCTGA